>NW_013952749.1:380696-384105 GCF_001266775.1 Austrofundulus limnaeus | reverse complement strand
GGTTTTAAGAATGTGTGAAATAATCTAGTAGCCTATATTTTGTTTTTTTTTTTAAATAAGGGGCAGAGAATAAAATTAGACTTTTCTTTCTGCTTTCTGGCTTTCATTTTATTTGTGATTTTTTTGTGTGTATAGAATTAATTTTGTTTTTAAATGAAAATGAATTAAGATCTTGAACTTGAAATAATTCAGTATAAAATACACAGGCACACTTTATTTTATTTATTATTTATAATAAACCATAAACAGTAACTTTATTCCCAGCCACAAAAAAGAAATAAATAAATTAATAAAATCTGTTCAAGCAACACAATGACAGCCTGATATCAAACAGAAATATCTCATTAAAAAGCTGTCATCTCCATCAAGATGAAGCTCTTCACTTTGTGTTGTGTCAAGCAGCTTTTCATACTTTTGACCACAGGATGGAGCCAAAGAGAGCTGTGTTGGAAAGCTTCGAGTAATGAACCTTTTTTTCAAAGCAAGCTTCAGTGCTTCAGAAAAGCYTCATTTGCCCTTCACTAGGAGTAAGTTATCTAAAGGTCTAGGCACAACAGAATTTAGAGAAAAACTCAGCGCGTACTCTAAGGGCTTGAAGTTACCACAAGAATTAACACTCAGGCATCGAAGGGTTGACTGCAGACTCCTCTTATCCTCCTCTTAATGAAGGTAGATGAATTGCAGGTGTGGGGCTTGCACACCTGCTGGAGATTCTGCCTTCCTGCAGGCTGTGCTCCAGGAGGACTTCTAGTGGATGAATACTGGAACTGACAAACTCTAGATTGCAACATATTGTTGAAACCAGAAGAAACCCAATTTAAATTMAATTAAATTGACAGATTTACAGGCCTGTTTTAAGCTACATTTTGTCAATGATTTTGGAAAAATTATAACTAAGCACTTTTTTCTTTTTTGAAAAACAAGCCTTTTTTAAAAATAAATTCTGTTTTTTAAGAAGGGAAATTATTTCACTTTGACATCATGTGGCATTTAGATAGCAGTGGACTGTAGAGGCACTGTTATCAATATTGTATTGGGTTTCAGTCAGTTATCTTGTGTGTTTACTCATACTTGTACTCATACTCATGAAGTTGATGAGCTGTCAGTTGGGGAAGGAGGAGCAATGTTAGGCAGTTTGTATTCCATTCATGCATTTATCCATGCATTATCTACCACTTGTTCCAGAGTCATCTCTCAGGGGCAGCAGCTTGAGTAGGGGGGCCCAGGTCTCTTTTTTTCCCAGCAAACTCTTCCAGCTCTTCTGTGTGGATTACAATGCATTCCCAGGCCAGATGAGAGACAGTCTATCCATCATGTTCTGGGTCYTCCCCTAGGTCTCCAACCAGTGGAACATGTCTGAAGCACCTCCCTAGGAAAGCATCCAGAAGGCATCCTTACCAGATGCCTGAACCACCTCAACTGGCTCCTCTCGATGTGGAGGAGCAGCAGCTCAACTCTGAGTGTCTCCTGGATGACTGAACTTCTTTCCCTATCTGTAAGGGAGAGTCCAGCTATCCACAGACAAAACTAGTTTTGACCCCCTGTATCCGCAATCTTGTTCTTTCAGTCACCACCTAAAGTTTGTGACCATAGGTGAGGGTAAAGGTGAACAGACTGACAGTAAACATGGATCTTTGTTCAGCTTCCTCTTCACCACAACAAACCAGTACAGAGTCTACAATACTGTGGAAGCCGCATCAATCAATCTCACGCTTCATTCTTCCCTTGTGCACAAAATCCCTAGAGATTTGAACTCCTCCACTTGAGGCAGAACTTCACACCCAACCCAGAGAGAGCAATTCACCCTTATTCAACTGAGAACCATGGACTCAGAATTGGAGGAGCTGATCCTCATCCCAGCTGTGAACCACTCCAATGAGAGCTGAAGATCACTCCATGATGACGCCAACAGCACCACATCATTTGCAAATTACAGTGATGGAATCCTGAAGCCACCAAACCGGACTCCCTCCACCCCATGGCTGCACCAAAAAATTCTGGGACTGCAGATGCAAATTAGCTTGTGCTACAATCTGGTACAGTGCATCAAATAGTGAAATTTATGTTTGAGTTGTACATTGTCCATTTATAAATATGGTTTTATCAAAAAAATTCTGTCTATAAAAATTACGAACAGAATTTGTAACTATGGGTAGCCCTGGCGAAGTCCAGCTCCTACTATAAAGGGGTCTTACAACCAGCAATGTGAACCAAACTCTTGCACTGCTTGAATAGGAACTGAATAGCCCATAACAATGGACCCACAATATCATGGAGCACCCCCCACATGGTTGAATGACTTCTTCAAGACCACAAAGTACATGGATGGGGTGGGCAGCATGCAGAGTTTTTTGAAATCCAACAACAGAAAAAAGCTACAGTCTGTCACTGAGCAGAAAAAAAACCCTGGGCATATATAGAGCATGATCTTCCTGACACACACTGATCACCAATGGGCAATTTTGGAAAAGAATGTTGCTGATCTTGATCCATTTGTTGAAATTAACACAAAAAGTAAGCTCCTCTGACTTTCAGACATACACTGTCAGAAAAAAATACACCATATCTACTCAATAAAGATWAGGCAACAGATTACAAGCTATATTAACTAAATTTTACAATGTTTTGAATTGAGTAAATAGTAATTAAATGGAACTCTTAATAGTTATTTATTTAATATAAATGGATTTGAATAGACAATAGTACATAATTAATTAAAACCTACATAAAATATTGAGTGGAATTAAAAACAAACTTCTTAATGTGTACTAATAAAAATGATTTAATTCTACATCTAAATGTAATGTATCCTTCCATCCATTATCCGTACCTGCTTATTCCTTTCAGGGTCATGGCGGTCACTGGTGCCCATATCCAACAGTCACAGTGTGAAGGGCGGGGTAGCTCCTGAACAAGTCACAAGTCCATCACAGAGACACACAGACAACCTTTCACTCTCTCACTTACACCTAGGGACAATTTAGAGTTACCTAACAGTCATGTTCTTGGTCTGTGGGAGGAAGCCGGAGTGCCCGGAGAAAACCCATGCATGCAAAGAGAGAACATGCAAACTCTACCCAGAAAGGTACCCAGGCCGGGATTTGATCTGGCGACTTTCATGCTGAAAGGCATCAGCCATCAGCTGAGCATAATGTAATTGACTAATAATCATCTACATTAATCTGTACATTGATTTGAATTTAATGAAATAAATTGAATCTAAATATTTTTATTTCTTAGAAATAACTAGTCCATTAGTGAACCAATTACATTTTGATATATCAGTTGAAGAAACTTTGTCATCTCTCCTCAAATTTCTCGTGGCTAGCAGTTCACATTTTTCAAAAAGGACAGAAAAAGTGCACTTTGACAGGAAATTAAATTGAAATTAAATTAAAATGATTACATT
>NW_013952749.1:379085-380279 GCF_001266775.1 Austrofundulus limnaeus | reverse complement strand
ATATATTAATTAAAATTGTACATAGCCACAGAATAATTTCTTTCAGGGCACAGTATTTTAACACAATTGTAAGAAGTAGAATGGCTTTTATTTGTAATTGTGTACATATTATCAGTACTCAAAAATTAGTTTTTGTACTCAGAAAGAAATGTGGTTTCAGTGAATCTGTWACATGAACAGTGGGAAGTTCATATTCCTGATTTTATCAGATGTTACTCAGCTTTTGATACTGTTAACATCTCCATTAAAACATCCAGGTTACCTGATTTGGTTAGGCTGTTGCTGATCCTCTGGAATGATTAATTTTCATGGCCCAATGCCGTGCTTGTTAGTCTAAAAAGACCTTATTGTGCACATGTGCACTTATGTTGTTACCACTTCAGGACATTTTTTTGTATAATCACTCACCTTCTCAGGACAAGCAGTCATGAGGATCAAAAGCCTGTCCTGAAGGGTCAATGGAAGGTTAGGGTTGTGATCGGAGGTTAAGCTACAGAAACGAAGGGAAGCCAATAAAATGTACTCGTCTTTCATGACAATAGAGATACAAATGCATGTGTGTGGTAGGAGAGTGTAAAGTTTCAGAGTCTCAGTCTCCCTCTGTGCAGGCAGCAAAGAAGAGGCGTTGCTGTGAAACAACCTTGTGAATTACTTTAGGCAGCATGCAGGARCATAAATCATCACAGATTTCTGAAGCAGTCCTTTAGCATCAAAAGATGATTTAATTTAACAGGTGCTACAATAAATCCTTTCTTTATCAGGAGATGTAAGGTCATTCGAAGCTCCAGGAAAACTGTAAAATAAAGACAAATCTGTTGCTTATTCRAAAACATGAATTAAACAAACACCAGGTTAACCTGCTTAACAGGGTGARATGTTACATTTAATTACTCCAATGATTTAATGGTGTAAAATCATTTTTTCAGTGAATGATGCTGTATATATTGTGAACAACACTGCTTTGCATCTGGTTTACTTTTCTCATCTCACAGCAAGAAGATCCCAGGTTTAAAAATAAGCTAGTACAGTATATTTCTATTTGAACTTTACATGTTCCTGCATGTTTTGGGTTTCTCTTGATAATCTGGTGTCCTCGCACAGTCCAAAATATAGTATTTTATGATAACTGGTGATTTTAAATTGCAGAAGGGATAAGGAAAAAAATAAGAATAAATAAATAAAGAACAATAAAAT
>NW_013952749.1:368927-378890 GCF_001266775.1 Austrofundulus limnaeus | reverse complement strand
TATTTAGATTTGCTGCAGATGTTTTTTATGTGTCTTGCTAAATATAACCAAACAGAGCGCTACATCTCAATAACCAGTGGCTGCAGTTGTAAAGAAGGGTTACACATTAGAAAAGATTTTCTTTATTTAAAAAGTGCAGTTAAAGTAGTAAAAATGTCAGAAAGTGAAGGCCTAGCATTCYTTGAATGAATGTACATCTCCTGCTGCAGTCAGATACTTCAACTTAAAATAATGAATTTATCTTAATGTTGAGAAATGAAAGAGCTATAATCATTTTGGTCAAACCTTGAATCTATCGTTGTGTGTGTGTTTCATACAGTGTGTTGGGGATGACTTTCAGCTACTACCACACCAAGTCTGAGTTCAATAACTGGAAAATTGACTAAGCTATAGCAATTTTGTGTTTACTAAATAAAGTAGCTGTCAGTAAAAAATTGGGATAATACCAAAATTTAATAACAACCGATGAACAAATTGTATTTATTTGTTTATTAGTTAGCTGCTAGGTAATCTTTTACTACATTCACATAAAATAYAGTTTCTGAAGCACAACATTATCTATAAATATATTATTTCATATAAAACATTCTTAAATGAGGCTCAGACTTTATGTCCCACCTTCAGCGCATAAATAAGAATATTACTATTTACTGTGATGCTCTGCATTGTGTTTAGATTACTGGTAGCKCTTTAGCCTTAGCTCAGATCCATGCATTGGAATCTACAGTATAGACTCCATGAAACACATACACAAGAATTAAGACACATTATTTATAGCTTGTGTTTTTTTAATTTTTAAATTAAATTTACATTTTTTTTTACAAAAAGGGGATATTTCCAACTATTTATAAACCAAGAAATGAATTGAGTATGATGGTCCCAATAATTTCTGATTATAAGGGTAAATGATGAACTAAGGTCTAAACTACGAGTTTATATTTAGATTACTGTSGATGAAGAGGAGCAAAAACCTTAAATTGACAAAAAAATCTAGATTACAGATTTACTCAAAATAATAACACAAAAATAAAWGTACTGTTGAATAGCAGGTTTACCAGTAGTAAACCGGAACAAATGTTACATAATTCTGACACCAAACCATCATGAGTGAGAAAGGATCTAGAGATCYGACCTTAAGAAGGTTCTTCTCACTAAAGTGCGCTGCCATCGACTCAGGCAGGAGRTGCTGAAAATGGATGTTACASATTCACAGGTTGGAGTCCTGTGGATGCATGAAAGACCTTGGCAGAGCTGCAGGAGAGCCTCTCTGCTTGCAGGAACAGTGTTCGGATCTTGGTACCTCAGGTCTCATGTCGGTTTGGCATCAGTTTCCCAGGAGTTCAAATCACCCAGTTTGTTGGAGGTGMGTTCCTCGGAAAAGAACATGCAGGGTGTTCTCAGCAAACAAGTTTCAGGTYCTGCTGTGTCTGGTTTTCACCAACTTGGCAGGAAAAAGGCTTTCAAAAGGAATACAGTTCAACTGGAGTATTTCTCAAACGAAGTCAAAATAAAAAGGATTCAAATATTTATTTGATAAAACCAAGTTTAGTCCCTTTAAAAGCCAAATCCCATAAAGTTAGGCTGAAGAATCTGCAGATGCATTCTGCATCTGGAGTGTCGATCAGTGGAAGACTCTTTTCGTTCGCTTTGGTTCTGTTCAGTTCAAGATTCTTTGGTTCAATTACTGGGAGAACATTTTATTTTTAGGACATTCTAAAAGAGCATTCTTTTCAGAACCAAAATGGAGACCTAACAAGTCTCTGTTGAGACTCAAACAAGCCTAACAACTGAAAGGGAGAGCAAAGCTACAAGTTAGGGTTTTATGGTGAAAGATTAGGACAGTTTTATGACTTGGTCCTGCAATGGGACCATGTTTAGATGAACTGACCAATGATAGAGAGACACATTTCTCCTCTGCTCTTTTATTAAAAAATAATAGTTTAAATATTTATCATTAAGTTTTAATATAAAAAAGGCATAAAATTTCAAATCTAACTTTCTAATCCTCTCATCTACACCCATACTCAAAAGACTTTAGTTTTCTGGTTATTCGGAGTTCCACAGCAAATTGAGGATTCTGAGAATCAAATTCCAGAGAAGATCACTGTCAGATACGGAAGGTGGTTTTAGGTTCTGGGGTCCTCGTTACCTTACTGATCTGGTCAGAGTTTTCTGACTTACTGGAATTTACGACTGTAGGCCTGTAGACTGAGGAGAAAGAACAGTTTCCTGTGAGAGTAGTACACAAATACATCCTCTGATCATTGGAAAATGATCCATGTTTGATGCTATCATAAACAACATAACTAACCCTAACACTAGTCCCCATGGTTCATGTTCATACAGTGTTTATTGTCAACAATTATATATCTTCCTCCCCTAACTGGTGTTCAGTTACATTCCAGTAGCTGACTGCATTCTGTGATATACGCCTTTTGTGTTTCAAAGAAATGCAATTATGGGTTTGTGCTTGATTCAGACTTTGTTCCAATCTTTTTTGTGAACTTGCAGTTGTATCTGTACAAATTTCATTTTCTTTATAGTGTTAGTAGGCATAACTTTAAACTTTTGATGGAGCCAAAAATTAGCTTCTCCCAGTCTAAATGCATAAATGTTTTTTTGTTGCTACAATGTGATTACACTGTGCACACAGCTGTATAGTATCYTTGTTTGTTTTGCAAAATAACTTCTCCTCATACTCTGCCTTTTTACTGGTTGTCCTAAGTAGTTTGTTTGAGTGTATATTTTCTGCATTCTGCATTAAACAGAARATACAGAGTTTAATGTGACAAATGCTCCCTGCTATGAGAGCCCAGAGTTGAGGAATTGGCTGCATTGTATAAAAACTAATAAAGAGTTGAATTACTGTAAAAAATATATATCACATTTTAAGAAGGCCTCATAAACTGTATTAATCTGTACAGAAATGACCCTGTGACAGTTACCATAAAGTCTGGCTRTTATCCAGTCTGCGAGGAAATACAGACTTCTTTTTTTACTTTTCAATAAATCCCAGAGGTTCAAAAAGTCAAAGTCAAAAAATCATTTAAATACAATATATGTTGTAAGGTGGGATTATTAAAGGGGGCACGGTGGTGCAGTGGCTGGTGCAGTCACCACACAACCACAAGGTTGCAGGCTTACCATCGGGCCTGGAGCCTTTCAGTGTGGAGTGTGCATGTTCCCCCTGTGCATGTGAAGGTTATCATCCAGYACTGTGGTTTTCTCCCTCAGACCAGCCTGGCCTGATTCTACCTCAGCCCTGGTTGTGTTTGCACTGAGCCACCTTGGTTTGAGCATAATCAACATGTGAATATTATTTAGTTTTATTTGTGACACAACATTAATGGACACGTCAAAGGCACAAACCGCACCTACCACTTCGACATGTGCCACACTAGAYGTGCCTTGAGGCTTCTCGACTCCCCTATAGACGCGCATCCAACAAAGACTTCGCATGTAAACCTGATGCTCCTGGTGCTGAAAACGCATTTGGTCTGAACCTAGCATAAGATGAGAGGGCAGTGTAGTTGACCTGAAAAAAAGTTAGTCGCTGAAAACAATTCATGTGAAGTTACTCTCATTTAAGAGTCATAACCCCATAGCCAWAAGGGYTAATGCAAACAGGCTGAACCCAAGTTTGAAGCCAGGCATGCCCAGGCCAACCTGAGCTAAGGCTTGCAGCACAAAAGACCTTATGTGGCCTTGTGATGGACTTGCAACCTGTCCAYACTGTACCTACTTCTCGCACAATGACAGCTGGAGATAGGCAGCGATTTGCTAATAATTTTTCTTAGAATAAATCTATCAGCTATTTTTAGAAAGGTGTTTGCACCACAGAGATTGAATTTTTATTTTAATCATTTTTTAGGCATGATTTTAATCGATCTCCACTTCTGTGTGGATAAATAAGGTTCTCTGATAGCTCTGAGTATTTTTAAATGCAAGCAGTTACTTGACACCCCAAGAAAAAAAGTATTGTGTTGGACTAACAATGGAAATGCTGCCTTCTGCAGCATTTCTATCTGACACTGCTAAAAGGAAACTCAGTGGCCCCTGCACCACAACAGAAGTGACCTCTTGGCTGCAGCCCAGGCACAAAAAAGAGTCATCAGCATCACCACTGTATGAGTCAGGAGCTCAGGAAATGATTACTACTGTAAAGTTATACCAGTTTCAAGACGTTATCTAGCTGTGCATATCATTCTGCATTCATTTTGACTATATGAAGCCRAGTTGCAAAAGCAGCAGGTCAAAAAGAGAAGTCCAGACATTTATTTTCCAAACAACAATCATCAGCTCCTCCTGAAGCACTCCAAAGTGTTTTCAGGACAGACGGGATAAAGTCCTTTCAGCAGGTTTTGGGTGTTCTCTCAGTAGGATGCACTCCAAAAATATTTAAAGYGAGGCGTCCMGGATCACCCTAATCAGATTCCTGTACCACCTGAGCTGACTCGTGATTGTGAAGAAACAGCACCTTAACTTGAAGCGTCTTCTGGATGATTGAGCTTCTYGCTCTATGAGCCTGGACCTGCTGACTCTATAAAGAAAGTTCATTTCAGCTATACTTGCCTCAGAGACCTTATCCAGTTATGATTTATACCTCATGACCATAAGTGAAGGCTGGAATAAAGATAAACCAGTAAATCAAAATCTGTTTTTTATTTTATGTAWTTTACTCATCTCTTCCTTCACTGYCACAAACCACAGCAGTACACTTTTAGCTGAAGATAAAGGCATGATCTGYCCATCATTCACTCTGTCTACCCTTGAACACAACACTGAACTCCTAACTCTTCATCAACAGCTGGTTAGAAACCCTGGCCTCTGGAGCTGACTTCTATCAGCCTTTCATGCTCAGCAAACCTCTCCTGTGCACACTTATGATCATGTTTTGAAGATGCTAATCCAGCTACATAACTAACAAAAAAAAAATGTGACCATAGCTTCCCAAACCAGATATTGCAGATCCAGATTCTGTCCACACTGTAAATGATTCAGCATTGTGCCAAAAATGTGAACGCAGCTTTTTCTGCTCCTCTCCTATGGGCTCAGAGCTGCAGAGATGTGAATCTCTTGTTTKCTGGGAAGAACTCCAACACAGAGGTGCGTCCAAGTTGTTATCACTCACTTCACACACCAGCTCTGCCTCCTTTACTGCCAGGGATGTAACATTGTACATGTGCTCAGATGTGTAGGTGCCCACAGGGGCGTGGTTGCCACGATGGTATTCAGGAAGATTCTCAAACGGCCAGTCAGTTCCAGACTGAATCTCCGATACGTTTTTTTTGTTTTTACCCCATAAAATGCTGATGGCCGCAGACCCCCTCAGCAGCTGCCACCCTCTCAGGCACAGCTGGTGGAATAATCGAACATCAAATGGGATCGGCATGAGGAGCGACCCTTCCCAAGTTGAAAATAAAGAAAAAAAAAAGGAAAAATGATGAGCGGGTAAAATGAGCAAAYGTTAAAATGAAAGGACAAAATGATGGGTGGAGCAAAGAAACTAAAGGGGGGAAAAAACCTTATCCCTTCTGCAAGATGCAGCCAAATGGTCCCACCATCCCAGACTTGGTGTTTGTGTTTCTGGATGTCTTCAGGGCACACAGAACGTTAAACACAGTCTATCAGGAATGTTACATCATATGGGCATAAATCTATAATCTGCTTTAATAACTAAAATCAATCCATTCTGAAGATGTTTATTAAAAAAAACATGTTTCAGGAAATAGTCTGTTTTGTTATATAGTTGTTTTTACCAGCTCAAGAAAAAATACATTGCAGAGAGTAATTTATTTATTTATCGTGTGTGTGTGTGTGTGTGTGTGTGTGTGTCAAGAAACAAATGTGTGTGTGTGTGTGTGTGTCTTTGGAATTTGGTTTTTGTTCCTTAATATTTGCTTTGATTTCTGTGAAAAGCTGCTTGTTTAATAAGCTTTCATAAATGTTTTTCTGCTTTTTATTTGTATCATTGAACACACACATACACAGTAATTTCGATTCTTGAAAATACAGCAAACTATGTGGCTCCACTTGCATCCGTCAGGCAATCAAATAAAAGGCCTCCAAACCAAACTCCTGGGCTGAATTTCAACCCTAGCCCACCCCTGGGTCCCCACCTTCACCTGCCAGCTGGCTCACTCTTCAACCTGCAGATGTTTGGTCCAAGACAGRGTGGGGAACTGTGGTGGTTTCTGTCCTGGCCAAAAGCCAGTGCYTCAAAAAGCTGTCCAGCAAGATCCCACTCAGGCTTAGCCTCCTTACTCTGGATGAGTTAACCTGTTTTCTGGCTTTGCTCCACTGAAGTCACAGAAGTGGGATACCCTCCCAAATTTATTAAACATCCCTGTAGGTTCATTTCACCTCATTACAATTGTGATTCCATCAATAGGGCTAACTTTAAGTCATAGCACTAATTTGAAGAAATAATCTGCCCAAAATGTTTTTTTCTTGAAGCTTAAACATGTCACTCTCTGCTCCCCTTAACCCCTTGAACTTTTTCATAATTTATTCTAATTCTGTTTTTGTAGATTAGTTTATCTGGCTCTACAGTGTAGTGTTTTTGTAAAACAYGGTCACAATATTGCAACGTTTGATTTTTAAGGAACATCACACTCACATCACTGTAGTACATACAGTCTCTACGCAGTGAATGAACTACATGATCCAGCCACTGCAGCAGAGGCTGTGCCCTGCTGAATACATTTATTCTGTCAAGTGTGATAACATTATTTTGCAGATGTTGAGTCTGGGGAAATGCATACTGTTGGAATAATTTCTTGGTCCACGCATTCCCTGACAAAGAGGCTGTGAGACATTGGCCTGGCAGTGTGTTTGTAAACCTTGTCGGAGACCAGAGTAAGGTATTACCTTGGGAGGACTGGAGCGGTCTTTGTTTAGAGGACACACAGATGATGCATTGCTTATGTGATATGATTAGAGCCAAAGAAGCATGACGCGGTGGCAAGTGGAGGCAATCTCTCACGGTCAACCAACTGGAAACCAAATTAAAATGGGCCTTTGGAACATGGAGGTTGGAAAGCATAGCTAACTCAGGTAAAAAAAAAGCCTTTTCACTTTTCTCTGTTGCCTAAATTTAACTGCACAACTACTCTGGAGTAAAGTGAACAAGGCTGGGCATGCATATGAACGTAACAAATATGTTCTGTGATCAAGATAAATACAACTTTTATTGAATTTATATAGTWTAGGTTTAGAGAAAAATGAATATACTGTATTGTAGTTGTCTTGTTTTAAATATTTGTTTTTCTCCCCAAACGCTAGAATGTCTATTGATATTCAGAGATTCTACTGAAGACATGTCAAAAGTTACACATGCTGACAAATAATCAGGATTTGTAGCTAAATTWTTAGAACTCAATCATTTCACCAATACCTGGGATGTTACTTCCATGACAAGTACAAATGAAAAGTCTGAATATGTCAAATTAATTTAATATTTCATTTTAGAACATTTTCATCCAAGCTGATGTTACAAACACAGAACTTTAGCTGTCTATCTAAAGATTCCCTCTGACCTGAGCTGCTGTTTGTCATCAGAAMCTTCCAGAACCAACTGCTCAGACATTCATGTTCACTCATCTTTGCCCTTGTAACTGTTTACTGATAACAGGAAAAAAAAACTAACACTTGAAGCCCTTTTTAAATTTTTAAACACATTATCACATAAAGGTGGGTATTATGTATTTTCCAGGAACWTAGTTATACCATAAAGCAGTAACTACTATGTGTTACATTCAGTTGTTATGAAAATGCTATACAGACCAAAAATAAATTTGACTAAATATCTTGAAATTGGCCTCTTTCACTTTAAGAACCTCCTACTGTTTCMGACACTCCCATTTCAGCACATCATCACAAAAATGCTTWATGCCGTTTACAACCTTGCGAGGAGCGTTGTATTTTGCTGTGAAAAAAAAAAGCTTCTTTATATAATATCTGTTTTGGAAAATGGCAACTCAGGATGCAGTTGGTGCTTACTCAAATGATCCCACAATGCTCCCTGAAAGTATGTTTTCTGAAGAGTACAGAGGCTCCTACAAAAAACGTTTCTGCTTGGTCATCCTCTCATTTGTCAATGTTAAGCGACTTTTTGCAATCAAATCATGAACCTCCACCAAGATATGTTTTGCTAGGCTGATGGAGCTTGGGGGGGGATGCTTGAGACTGAGCTCAGGGAGGAGCTTTGTGTAAATAGGCAGTGCTTTGTACCAGCWAGCATTTAGGCAACTCTGAATGGCTACCACAGGATATTCAAGGGGTTCTCAAACATGCATGAATGAGTCACAGCAACACTCTGGGTTTGTTTACGTTGGAATTCCGTATAAAGCTGCACTGCACCTTTAAACACCAACAATGTTTTAAAAATGTTTTAAATATGACTTGACTGCGTTGAATAAAAAACAAAACAAAACWAAACAAAAAAGCCTCACACTTTGAGGTGCAATCGATTGGTATTGAAAGAGTTTTAATTAAATTTCACTTGAATATTTTTAGTACCCTTTAAACATTTAGCAACTGTTTATTTTTGCTGCTGTGAAGTGCTGCTGATCACAGGCCCAGGGTATGATGGGAAATATTGTCTTGTGTTCTGAAGTTTTTTTGGCAAACATGATATTTGTAAGGCTTCTCTCCAGAGTGGATACGATTGTGATTAAATAACAGATTGAGACTCATCCCACACTCGTCACAGCTGTGAGGTTTTTCTCCTGTGTGGGTAAGTTGATGTTGTTTCAGGTTACCTAATTGACTGAAACTCGTCCCACACTCATCACAGCTGTGAGGTTTTTCTCCTGAGTGGGGTAGTTGATGTTGTTTCAGGTTACATAATAGACGGAAACTCTTCCCGTACTCATCACAGCAGTGAGGTCTTTCTCCTGTGTGGRTAAGTTGATGATGTTTCAAAAGGCAGGCCAATCTAATGCCCCTTTTCCACTAGTGCCACTTAGTGTAGTGTCGGTACGGTTCGGTACGGTTCCAAGCCATTAGGCCAGATTCATGGAACTGGCACTTTTTTTTAGTACCTACTTCATTGTGGTTCCAACCAGCCCCAGCTGACACCAAAATGCGACGTCAGAACACTGTTCGTCACTGATAGGCTAAATTTTYGCAAATGTTTAAAATTTCAAAAGTTATTCATCAAATGTGTTTCGTTTCTCACTTTGCCCATTAACTTTTTTTCAAAATACCTAAAAACCACCTCCACCAACCACCCAAAACACACCCATTGGAACCGGACTGGAACATCAGTGGAAAACCAACCGGTCCGACCCATACCAACCCGTACCTACACCGACTGTTCCGACACTACACCATGGAAGAACTCTTCCCACACTCATCACAGCTGTGAGGTTTTTCTCCTGAGTGGGTAAGTTGATGTTTTTTCAGGTTACCTAATTGGCTGAAATTCTTCCCGTACTCATCACAGCTGTGAGGTTTTTCTCCTGAGTNTGAGTGGGTAAGTTGATGTTTTTTCAGGTTACCTAATTGGCTGAAATTCTTCCCGTACTCATCACAGCTGTGAGGTTTTTCTCCTGAGTAGGTTAATTGATGTTGTTTCATGTTACATAATAGACGAAAACTTTTCCCGCACTTATCACAGCACTGAGGTCTTTCTCCTGTGTGGGTAAATTGATGATGTTTCAAAAGGCAGGTCCATCTGAAACTCTTCCCACACTCGTCACAGCACAAGGTTTCTTTGGAGTGCTGGCAGGTTTATCCAGAAGTTCAACACTTGGCCCCGCCTCTTCTTTATTATCAGATCCATCTGTTTTTTACAGAGGTGTCAAGTAACTAAGTACTTTGTTACTTTACTTAAGTAGTAATTTTGGTTATTTATACTTTAGTGGAGTAATTATTTTTCAAACTACTTTTTACTTCTACTTCTTACATTTTAATTCAATTATTTGTACTTTCTACTCCTTACTTTTTAAAATTGCAAAA
>NW_013952749.1:363806-368817 GCF_001266775.1 Austrofundulus limnaeus | reverse complement strand
AGTCCATTTACCATAGGTCATATGCTATAAACCCTGTGGTACAGCCTAAGATTTGATCTTTAATGGCCTTTTTTATAGTGTTCATTACTTTTACTTTTATACTTTAAGTAGTTTCAAAACCATTACTTTTATACTTTTACTTGAGTAAAAAGCTCGAGTTGATACTTCTACTTCCAAAAAAGTATTTTTAAACCCTAGTATCTACAGTATACTTCTACTTAAGTAATGAATGTGAATACTTTTGACACCTCTGATTTTTTATAGGTGGGATTCTGTGAATCATGAACAAATATATATATTTTCAGATATAGATACTAATGGTTGATAGGTAATGTGATGCTTCCCAAAAATCTAAACTAAAACAACAACTGTACTCAGTCTAACAATCCTTTGCTGTGCAACATAACTTTGAAAATGACAGAAGGGGACAGCTCTGTATTTATTAGTACTCAAGAATTTTGGTTGTATGATTAAAACTTTATAGTTAAAAAATTAAAGAACTACAACTCAATAACATTTGWAGTCACCTTAATTCAAGATGGCTGCCACAGCTAACTCAGCTGAGAGTCATTTCAACACACTTAGTGTTGCACACTGAGCATTGAACAGCATTAACTGATGAAGTCAACACTGTCTGTCTGTTTACACATCACTTCTACATGTATACTGCAATAAATAAACAACAAATGACCTCCTGTGACTCCATCCTGTCACTGCTTTTAAGTTCTTCTTCCTCCATCTTCAGTTCAGTCCATTTGACATTCTGACCTGTGGCATCAAATAAAGACATTAGGCTTAAGAAGATACAAGTTAAACATTTAGGATTTATCATCATAACACAGGGTTAACACAAATGAGTCAAACTATAAAAACAGTTTGTGCATTATTTAAAAAGCTGCAACATGAAATTGGTGTAAATGTTAAACTTTATCATTTTGTTGTTTAAAACCTGTTACAATTATTTACACATCATTACTATCAACTGAAACAGTTAAATAAGCATTTTGTTCCTACCCTTTGTGTGTGAAGGATGCTCCTTTGTGCTCCTGAAGTCAACAGCTTTTTTGAACGTATCAGAACAACAGAACTCCAAAMGACGCTGTGTTGAGTTCCATGGCAAGCAAACAGGAAACCGGTTCAAGACATCACATTTCCAAAACAAACTGATTTAAAAGTTGCAGCTTTCTACAACCTGCTTCAATAAATATATCACAATGGGAGTGTCTCTGTAGAACACATATATTTCTGTCTATTTTTGGCAGAAATAGCATTTCTTGTTGTAGATGAAACAAAATGAAGAAAAGTTCACATTTACTAATGATTCACAGACACAGGTGAGTAGTTAACATGGTAACCCTAATGAGCCAGTGTCAGCAGCCTTTTTTTTAACCAAAAAATGTGCTCCCAAATCTGGTACAATTTCGGCAACACCTGTAGGGAAAAAAGAGTGACTTAAGAGGCTTTGTGCTTTTTTTTTTTTATACAATCTTTGAAAACTCCCCACCTGTGCTTTTTGAAGACTCTCTTTTTTTGTTTCCAGTGGCTGAGTGAGAGCAATTAGAGTGCACAAGGCCAGAAAGCTGATGGAGGTTCGAGCGTTTTTAAGAGAAGTCACATCAAAACACATGCTGTACTCTTGTTCCTAGCAGCTGGCCTTGCAGGTGCACAAAACAAAATTGATGTTTTTAAAAAAAACACAGAAAGAATAGCAGGGGCACAAGATTTGACAAGAAAGTTAGCTGAACCAAAAAATAACATAAAATCAAAAGATAAGACATACACTTAATAAAAAGGATTTTAATATCCTAATTGTCATCAGAGGACAGATGAGCTTTTTACTTTTTTATAATATATTATTATCAGTAAATGATTTTGTACATTTTATTTTGTTTACAATTTTATTCTCCAAAAGAAAAAAAATGTGCATGCTTTTTTGGGGCTGACATTCCCTGGTCAGATGGAGCAGAAAAAAAAGAAAAGAAAAAAAAAGAAAAGAAAAAAAGGCACATGATTGCTCTTGTCCACAGTGAGCGATAGAGTCTGGAGAAACGAAGAAGCGTAGTGGTTTGTGTGAGTGCAGGTGAAATTCCTTTTGACTGGATGACGGCCAGCCCCTTTAAAGCCTATTACACGTCTGTCCTGGCCGGTGCATTATGTCGACAGCCATTTCCTCAAATTATCTTTCAAAAGAATCAATTTTGTGTAGCTGATGACAACAGTTATCTCTTCTAATTTACTTCAGTGAGCTCTGATAAAAGTCAATAGAGACATATAGGCGCACACACGCCCCCCCCCCCCCCCCCCCCCCCCCCCAATGATTTGAGACTTTTACAGTAGAAACCCTCCCGTAGGATACAGAAGCAGTGTTGGGAGACTGCGCAGAGGTGATGTGTTCTATACATATGGCTGAAKGTCAGAAAAGTGGGCTGTTTCAAACACCACAGCTGGTCTTAATGTCTGGTTTGAACACTAAGCTCAGTTTATGCTATTCATCTTTAAGACTCAGTGTAAGAGAAGCTCYGTGAGCTGAGGAAAGATCAGTGTATTGTGGAGTCAGTCATGTGAAAAACCACACAGCTCCTGCTCGTCCCTGAGCTGTCCACATTCAAAAGCCAACTTCGACTGTAAACGCTGCCCAAATTGTTCACAAGTCTTTCTTTTTTAAATCAGTGCCTAGGATGTTTAATCCAGTTTCGAATGATCCACTTCTGGCCGGAGCATCTCTGGACCACAAGACGTAAGCCAAAATTGGCATCTTTAGACATTTCGACTTCCAAACACCGACCAGTGTCTCTGTTAATAATTGGACCGTTCTGGAGAGAGAGAAGAAAAATGAAGGGTAGGGGAGAATCAGATGTACCATTACAATAAAACTGCGTCATTATTACATCTTTATGTCTGCTATGGCAAAGACTTAGGCTGTGTCTCAAGTCATGGGTTGCAGCCAACGTTGGCCACATTTGTCGGCCGCTTACTGGCCCGTGCCGTAGGCTGTCCCAATGCGTAGGTACCTACTCATGTGGCTGACAAATGCGGCTGACAAAACCCTGAAAATATAGGCTGCACCTGAGTATCCTACGCAGCCAACGGTATCCAGAATTCATTGTGCCATCAGCAAATCAAACAACTAAAGATGGCAGCGTTTTTTTATTCAATTTTAATTTATTTTAACTTATCACGGCCCAAAGAATGTAAGTTATGCAACTGAAGAATCTTTTGATGCAATGAAATGTTAAATTGAATGCAGTACTGATACTGTAGGTAAACCCAAATTATTAATATWTTTTTATTGATTTAATGGTTTTCTATTGAAATCTAATTTTGTGAAGTTATTCCTTGAAAAAACAATTGAAGTGATTTGATATAAAACATATCACCACAGTAATGAGGCAGCATGTGGTCACACAAACATGTCTTCTGTAGACTAGACCATTTCATTTCACAACTGTTTATGCAGCCGACACAAGCAGCCTATGACGCACGTAGACTGTGACCAACGTCGGCCACAATCTACGTCGGCTGCAACCCATGATTTGAGACACAGCCRGAGAGTCTGTGGTTTWAATGTTCACCTGTGTGAAGTCCCAAAGCCTTTGAGAAACCCTCGAGACGACCTCACACTTTTTCAGACTTGGAGTACGTCCTCTGCCGTCATCGATGAGACATTTTGTGTCGGGCAGGAAAGTCGTCGACCCCAGTGGTCCAAGCTGGAGAAGGCCTTCTGAAGAGTAGCGGGCAAGCTGCAATATCAGTTAAACATTGTTACACTACAGGGTCAAGCACTATGGTAACAATCATGCTTTTAAACTATACAAAAGGAGAGGGGGGATTCAGTGCATCTCTGAAAATCACATGGTTTGTATGTAATTTATTGAGAAAATGTGTCTGAATGTGATTTATACTGATGAATTTAAGCAAAGACATTGAGAAAAAAAGACAATAAACATATTAATCTGTTTTTGTGGATTTGTTGGCCTTGTTTATCCAGGGGCCTTCAAATCAACACTACATTCCATTTAGCCTGTACTTCATCACACATCTATAAAACACATAAACTACACCTTCCCATCCTCAAACCATATGTCACAAATCAAATTTGACCAGTTTCTTATTTTGGATACCAAATGCTTGTCCCTAACAAAAGTGGTTAAATGTGTGTGTTAAGATGTGAGGTGAAACGTCTTCAAGAATCAAGATTTAAATCCATCTGCCTTTTTCTAGCTGACATTGTGTACTGGTTGAGAATCCACACCAGCCAAGCAGAAGCAAACAATAAAAAGGTTCATATTAAGAACTGTGGATGTTCAAACCAGATGAACAACCATCACTTATTATGTTTGTATGCAAAAACTACCAGGAGAATTAAAGACCAAAGGAAAACATGAATAAAACTATTTGATCTTTGACACTCTCAAATCATCTCAACAGTTTCCTTTTGGCACTTTGATGATAATTTGCTTCTTATTCAGCATAAAGACAAACAGGCACCAAGATCTTGGTGCTACTGTTTCTTTCTTTAAGTTTAAACTAAATTTTGTACAAATATTTTCACAATCATTTTGTACATTTCTCTTTATCCCTTGACAATTTCATGATGTTCCTGAGAAAACAAAAAGCCCCATCGCTGCAGCCTTGCTTAACCCTTCTTTTGAAACAAATAAGGCCAAATAATGTCATGTAAYATCCTGCATTCTAGTTCCATATTTTGTTGAGCTGCTTAGTGTACAGCACTGCATGGAAACCACAGCTCATTAAGCCAAGAATAACTCTGCAAACCAAAACTTGATCCCTCACTGTTTAATGTTGCACATGAAGGGCTTTGTGCTGATACGTATCTGTTACGTAAGGATACAGTCGAGACAAAGGAGTGATCCTCTCTGGAAAATGAGATATCAGTGATGGGACGGTTTTCAGTTTGACAGCAGCTTGTCTATTAAAATGCTGATTCAAGTGCACGCGCGCGCGCACACACACACACACACACACACACACACACACACACACACACACA
>NW_013952749.1:357733-363053 GCF_001266775.1 Austrofundulus limnaeus | reverse complement strand
ACACACACACACACACACACACACACACACACACACACACACACACACACACACACACACACACACACACACACACACAGTATGGGCTGTAGCTATGTTATTATTTTCACAATGCTGCAAACTGCAGTCATTTTTTGAAAGGTCTTGCTRCATAGACAGAACATAGAAAACCTTTTTAAACCTTCATTGTATCTTTTTCATTTTTACATAGTCCCATTTTTAAGGGGTGCACTTTTTCTTTGTAATGTACAGTATCAGCAGCAGAAACTGTTTCACACTAACTTATTGTTGCAAACTTGTCTTTAACGAATCGGTTGGATTTAGTCATTTATTTTTTTTTACTTGTTTATTTTTGTCTGCATGCATAAAATCTCATTTAAATGAGGGCAAACCACTGGGGTTTTGYCATTTGGTTGGTAGATTGAACCATTTTTCATGTTTTGCATTAGATATATGCAATATCTCTGGTTGTTTCTGTTTTACAACTGCAAAATAACACACAGCCTTTTTGTAAATCATGTTCTCTGTACACCCARTTTTAGTATTCAGAAACTTTCGTARTCAAAGCTGAAAGAGAAAAAGCCTGATTTCCCAATAGAACATACTGTRACTCTGAGTTAATATTTTTGCCAAGTGTGACAAATTTTCTGTCACAATAGTTGAATTTACTTCAGATTCAGGGCAACTTCAGAACTTCAGAAACTGCAACTAAAAAAATGCCTAAGTTCTAATTACAATCATGAATTYCAAAGGTTGCAGTTTGATACTGGCTTCATGGAGGATGACCAAGTAAAATAAGCAGTGGAATTTTTAGATCAATACCAAAACCAGGTAAGCAGTACAAAAATTGGAGGAAGATGCTTCAAATCAATAAAATAAAAATATTTAAAATTTTTAATAATTAAAATAGAAAGTAATGTTGAAGACATATAAATATTGGCATGTGCACACACTGCAGTGAAATCAGTACTGTAAGATCACATAAAATCAATTAACTATTGTCCAGTAGGGACATGGTTCCTGTATGTCCATCTGTGTACACATACATGTTTTTGCTATCTGGTGGAGGCAACTTTGGAACTTTGTCCTAAAACACACAGCATGGTGAGGAAACCCACTGTTCCTTATGGGACAAAAGCCCAGTCCCCATTGGGGGAAATATCCTTGGTGGGTCAGGGGTCTGGTTTAGAACTAATGTATAAACTGAGTTTATGTTAGGTTTAGGGTGAGGTATCTACCTGTGAAGTTAGACTTAGTGTTTGGGGTCAGCGTGAGGCTACAGAAATGACTGGTAAATGAAGAGAAGTCAATATGAAGTCCCCATGGGGATATAAGAACAAACGTGTGTTTGTGTTTGTGTGTACTGGAGGAGAAGGCACACGGACTGTGTGTAAGAAATGTGAGTTGGTTATRAGGAAAGTGGTGCCCGGGGGCAGGATTTGGGCCTGTTTCTATCACTAAGAAGTGTAGCCACAGCACTTTGCACCAACTGGGAATAATAGTGGGAGCACAGATTACTGATCATAGTTCATCCCAGTAGTCTGGGGAGACTTAATAGAGTCCATTTCAGAAGTCAGCTGTTGAAAAAAGGAGGTTGTATTGGGGTTATATTAGATGTTATTTTTCATGGCGTGTACACCAAAGTATCCTCRGCATAAAATTAGTAAAGCACCTCATAATCTTGACACAGTTCACAAAAATTTTCTGAATAAAAAAAGGGATACGCTAYTCAGAGCTAAAGAAAGGTAACAATGAAAGGTAAAAGACTAATAAATGAATAATTAAGGCATTGCTGCCTCATCCTGTCCTGACCTGATGTTACATGATAATGTAAATGGATTGACTTCTGTTTGAGTTTTTATCAAAGAGAAGCTTTTTTTGGTTGGAATTTCTTTGGTTTCCCAATGATTTAATCTTTTATTATTATTAATAATGATTTTATTTTAGCTTAATGTAGCAGGCCACACCATTTTTTAGAACAAGGTAAATGAATGAATGTGAAGAATTTTAAACAGGAAACATTTGAGCTGCTATTTTACGTCTGTTCTCTGACCGTATTGAAGGAAATGTTGTAACTGATTAATTGAATATTAGAGGCAGTATTGTATTTTATACATTCTGATTATTGCAGCCTTTAAGTTTAAACAGAATAAGAGTTGGTGTGTCTTATAATGTGTTCTTTCTTTAGCCTAAACAAGAATGTGTTACGTTCTGATATCTGACGTAAAAYGTAACACCTCCAGGGGTGTAACCAGGAAGTCATGAACATCATAAGCTCACTTCATTATTATAGTAAAAAGAAGTTGTCAGTGTGCTGCAGAGTCTCTAAGAGCAGGGCAGCTGTTTTGCTTTGTTTCAGCCCAAGGTCTTACACTGAGGCCTGCTGAGTGCTGTACCTGACTGGAGTCAAAAGATTGAAAAAAAAAGTTTTAAGAAGAAATCCAAGTGGATTCCTGTTTATTCGGACATACCATTTTGAACAAAGCATATTTTTCCTACAGTATGTTAAATTTTTTTATTGCTCCCATCAACCTCTGTTATATACTGTATAACACAATCCTATTTGTGTGCCAGCKTGAAATTCTCCTCTTTTTAATTGTAAAATGACATGTTATAAGAAACCAGTAAGTCTAAAGTGGTGGCCTCTTTTTAATTTGACAAAACAACTGGACATTTCCTTAAGTTAATAGGTACAAATGTACAATTWAATTTGCAGTATGAAGCTGATAGTTTGAAAAGATCAAGAATTTACATTTTTATATTTTAAACTGGTTTCACCTTTGTGTGTAACATTTGTCATGCAGATATGTTGTAATGAAACCTCATGAAGACTTGACAAGGCTTTTTGTGTTGGGTGAAAATGGCTTTATAATCAAAGATGCAGGTTTTCACTGCACTTAACGACTGAACAAAGGTAACTTGTGATTTAGATTTCTAAAGAAAGTGCTGGCAGAGTGACTCATTGCTCAGAGCACAGCAGGATTTATTTAGACCAGTTTTATTTTTCACAAGTAAAGGTAGCGAATCCAAAGTCACAGTGTCYCACAAAATTGAATTTTGTCGACTCACAGTAATGTCGATCATCACTGTAATCTAATGATACAGAGATGCAAAGTTCACATCCATTTGTTCACTTCCCCCTGGGATCAGGATTAAAACAACCCAGAAAGCTCTGGAAAGGAGGCAGGTGAGCCRCTGGTGTCCTCATAATACTCCATCAGATAACAGATAATGAACATGTCGCTCGCAAAGGAGAGCGGTGAATAGGCAAGATGGGAATGTGAGACAAATACACCTGAATAACATTTGCATGTTTGTCTTCTAGTCTTGCTTTTTGTTCCTCAACAATAAAATAAAAACAGGACAAGAGCCTCTCATTCTGAGTCATTTGTYCTGGTATCTCCTCAAGCTAAGGTTGCTCTGAACACATATTATTTTTTCTCCTTCACTTTCCTACAGGAAGTTTCTCATTACATGCATGTTTCTTTCACATYCAGACTAAATTTTAAAAGAGACACTACAAAGACGAGAAGTCTTGTATTTTACTTGATCTTCCTAACAAAATGGGGGAAAATAAAGCAATTGGCATCAAATAATTACAGCTTGTTGCCTTTTCAACACATTTTATACTCCCTGCATTAATTCTTTGAACYAGTTTGAATCTCTGCTTTGATTTACACTATAAAAGGCAAATCATAGTAGAATATTTTCTTAAGTATTAAAACTCAAAATGGGACCACCCTATTAAATGTTTTAATAAACCTGGATATTCTGGCAGAGTTTCTGCAAGATTCACCAATGCAAATTTAAGACTTTTTAAGACTATTAAGAATGAAATTTAAGACCTATATCACGACATACAGAAATCTACAAAAGAAATGCCTTCAACTCAGGTGGCATGATGGCTCATTTGGTAGATATATTGCCTCCCAACAAGGTCTCTGAATCAAATCCTAGCCAGGGACCTTTCTTGATAGAGTTGCCTTGTTCTCTCTGTGCATGTGTGGGTTTTCTCTGGGTACTCCAGCTTCCTCCCAAGGCTAATTGGTAACTCTAAATTGTCCCTAGGTGTGGGTTTGTTTGTCCCTATGTGTCCCTGTAATGGACTGGAGAGTTGTCCAGGGTAAACCCCACCCCTTGCACAGCGACTGCTAAATATGGGCACCAGTGACCCTGAAAGGAAGAAGTGGGTATAAGATGGTGAATGGATGCCTTAAACTTATCTATTGAAGCCATGTGTTGTTAAATTTGCATTTTCCCATGTTAATGACAGCTYGTCTTCTCTTTCTTCCTCTCCTATTTCTGCATCCAGTGAGGTGGACCCACCAATAACACGAAAGCTGCTTCAATCAATAAATAAGTGCTCAGGGAACATTTCTTTAGCATTTGAGGTAGCRTTACATGGGCATTATGACCTATTTAAAATTGTTTAGGACTTGAACACAATGATTTAATGAATTTTAAACTTTTTAATACCTGGCAGAAACCCTGTTGGGAYATTTCCAATTTGCTTCATTATGCAGCACTAATATTTTTTTATTGGTATTTTCTTAGTCCTGCTCACACACAGAGTGACAACAACAGCAAACGTACAGCAGAGTTATAAATAACCACACTCAGCAAGAAGTAAAACAAAGAGACCAGTAACAGATGGGACGGCCTCCACTGAGCCCTGATCCAAACATTATGCCATCCATCTGGGATAACTTGAAGAGACAAAAGACACACAGACTTAATCCACACAAGAACTGTGGCAAGCTCTCAGAATTCCTGAGAGAACCTCCCTGCCAAGTGCCGAAGAAAAACTGTAAGTAATTGTGCTCAGAAGTACAAGTTCAGATATGAGAGCAGCAGATTCCAGCTTTAAGTTACTGTTTGTGACAAAGGTGTGTTTACATATAGACACATAAATGTGTTGTGAACACWGCTACAATATTTAACACAGACATTCACACACATTCAATGTAACATCTTTCTGTTTAGCTTCACTGTTTTGTAAAATGGTGAGCAAGGTTATTATATCCTCTGAGTGATAAGAACCMAGTTTTGAGTTCTGAATAAGCACCGGACCAAGGCAAAGTTTTACAAAGTTTATTGTGCAGAGGTGAATGAACCAGGAAGTGCTTGGACCGGATTCTCGTCAGATCTAAACACAGGAAATTCAGATTAGTGGCAGAACAATATAGGATGACTTTCCAAAGAATTAAAGCCACTAACCTGATTCCAGTTGAAGGATTCCAGACAGAAACTTTGATGGAACGGTTTGCGTTCCAGCACGGTGTGGTGACGTCACCGTTAGTTTGGTTGGAGTGTTTGGGCC
>NW_013952749.1:353713-357418 GCF_001266775.1 Austrofundulus limnaeus | reverse complement strand
GCATTCTTTTGCAACATGTCCCATTCTTTGACATATGAAGCACCTGAGAGGATTTGGGATATAAGTTCCGTCCCCTTATCTCCTCGGCAGCCTCTCCGGAAGAGGAACTGCGGTCACTCCCTCTCCTTGTCTGCAACCAACTCTGGCAGTGAACTGGAGAGTGAGACTGGATTATATACTGCAGGAAACAGGTGAGTGAAATGAGCTTGATTAGGGTTTCTATGAAGGGAGGGGCGAGAGCAATGAGCAGGAGCTGGATGTGAGCTGTAAGGCTGGGAACAAGACTATGAGGAGAAWCTGGAACATGAAATAAGATAAAACTAAACTGAGGCATGATCTGGGCAGACAGGGACAGAATCATAACACTGAGGGGAGTTTTCTAGTGATGAAATGCAAAATATTTAATCTGTATAGTGATGTGCAAAGTTTTAGTCAATTACTAATAAATATATTTGTATTTACACTTGATTTGTCATATTTTGGAAGAATTMTTTGCACTTTAACAGAAGTGAACAGTGAATGCACAAACAGCAGATAGAGAAAGTAAAGTCTGACCTGAGATGACATTCCATGGCAGGGGTAGAGGATGGCTTTGTCATCGTCCTCAGATCCTTGATCGAGGCAGTATCCACTAGCTTTACTATTCCTCACCTAAAAATACAACACACAAGTTATTTCGATATGAATAATGCTGTAACTACATTATTTTTTTTTATTAACACTTGTTTAAACATCTGAGTTTGTGAAAACACTTGCTCAAAATGGCCAACCTACTTCCTCATTTTAGTTCGTGGGCATCGTCTTTGAGACAACTGTTTTTACTCATACCAATCTGAATGTTTCTGCAGTTCTTCTACAAAGATGCCAAACCCATTTTAAGCTATCTGCTACACTACAGYAGAGTTAGCAGCTTAATCAACACAACAAACTGTTTAAAACCCAGCAGAATTAAATGTTCATGTCAGCAGAGGGGGAAAATAAAGTCAGCTTGCCTCTGAAGAAGCACAAAAACATAAATCCTAAAACAAAAAACAAAACAAAAAAATATTAATAAATAAATAAACATTCCACAATGTTTGCTGGGTGGAAGTGGTTCTGGCAGAAGATGTAGGACAAAGTCTGGCACTCCAGACATCATTAGKAAGCTAAAAGTGGAGGGGAGCACACCTGGGATGCCAGGTGGAGACAATGCGCCCTTATAGGTCAAACGGGCTAATCATCAAAACACCTGTGAGGGAGTGTGCTCACATGGTGACTCAGTGACTCTGATGTAGCATTTTGAACTTTCTTTATCTCACATACTGCCATCAGCTCACTCTTGTTGGTTATTTTTAAGTGTCAGATTTATTTAAAGAAAAGTCACATCTTCTAATTGTATCTACAGCATCTTTATTTCTTATCTAACCAGAATAGCTTGTATTTAAAATGTATTCGATGTCTTATTAATGACCAAAATACAGCATGTAATGCAATTTATACTTTTAGTTTTATTGAAAGCAAGACCAAGCAAAACAGGATTAAATGTGACCAACATTTTAGCAAACAGAAGAGGATTTGCACTGGAAGGTTGCTGTAAATCCATTCATTTTGTTTGCCRACATTTCTGTGCAGTCATGGAGAGCTGGTCTATCTCCAGCTTCACTGGGTGAAAGCTGGGGTTCACCTTGGACAGGTTGAGAATCCATCACAGGTCCACAGAATTAAACAAAACATTAATGCTCTTGGTCGTTCAGAGCCATCAGCTAACCTACCATGTATGTTTCTGGTCTGTGGGATGAATTRCCATGAAGTGGTACAATAAACGCATTCTGGGTAAATGAATTATATCAGTTGTCACGAGAAACCCAAAGTAAAATGAACTTTTTGAAGATTAAAATGAATCCTCTTTAAAAAGAAAAAAACATGTCAGATTAAAATGTCACAAATTTTAGTCCTTATAGTGTTCAAATTTTGCTAAAAATAAACAAATAAAATCCAAAGTAGTTCAGGTAAGTTAGTCCCCTGTGCTTATTACTGAGCTGCTGAAGGCTCAAAAACATGTCTCTACCCTGTCAAATCTGGCAACATTTCCTTTTTCCGCATTTTACTTTTTCTTCAAGTCTTCCCAGAGTTTTAACTCAAAGTGACGTCTGGGCCATGATAAGATATCACCATGCAGTGACCAGCCTCAGTTCCRTCTCTCCTTCCTCCCTGGGCCAGACTGACGGTGTGCGTTTAGCATGGGCTGCAGATCTCTGTGATTTGAATGTGTATGGCTTCATTTCCTGGTTGTGACATATCTATCATGCGCTGTTGTCAGGGAAGGTTCCACTTGGCCGATCTGGACAGCATGGCTGAGTGGAGAGCAGTGCTGATGCTCAGTGACAGATGMGACTCACTTCTGCTGCAGCAGCTGTGTGGCAACACGAGGTAACTGCTTCCCAGCTTGTCGACAGATCTGAAATAGTGCCACTTGAGTGGATGCCACTCTGAGGAATCCATTAGCCGGATACCAGACGGCAGAGGAAACAAAGGAGGAGGAAATTCAGAAAGCTCTGATGAATATAAAGGGTAATTCTGATGCCTGCTGGCATCCAGGGCATACTGATTTTCCATTTTTGAAATTGATATGAGGGAAAAAATGCAGCATTTCAGCAAGTCTCCAAATAGTGTCTGACTCAGGAGTGTTCTCAGTCCTTCATCGCGCCGTAAGCCTGTTTGGTTCCCCCCACTGTGCTGAGTGTACGACCAAGCCCAAGGCAATCAAGTTGGAATAGAMAACTAATAAGTGTTTAATTAAAACTCATTAAAAGGAAATTGCATCTAATTTTATGTGGGGATGTTGCATTGCTATAGCAACAATATGATTTTACCTGAGACTGCCTGCAGCGGAGTTCTATGTTTTTTCATGTGCAAAGGTGTTTGAAGAGAGGATCAGTGACCATACCTAGCTGTTTACCTGCACATATCAGCTTTTAGTTTTTTTAAATTGGCTTTAGACAAACAAAAGCAAAAAACCAGCAAAGATATTTTTTCTTGAAKATTATATTTTAAATGAGAGTAACACAAAGATTTTACAATGTGCTACTTCTGCTCATAAAACTCATTTCCATTGTTAACTGAATTAAATTAGCTGACTTTGCATCTGCAATGTCTTTAACACAGATTCATTTTATCTGTTAGAGGGTTATAAATGATATTATTAGTAAATCAGCACACCATTTATTACCAAGCATTTTGTTTACCAGCTGCTTTTCTCACCTCGCCGTATGTGATGGTGTTGTTGTAGATCCGCATCTCTGGGTAAACGTGCTCCAGGTACCAGCGAAAACTCCGACACTGCATCCTTTTCCTCAAGGCCAAACGATCCGACACATCTCCAAAGTCAACGCCTGGGTTCTGCCAGCAAATGGTGCGAAACCAAAAACAACAAAAAGAAAAAAAAWATAAATATACGAGGGAGGTGTTGATAGAGGGCAAAATAAGCGTTGAATTCAGTGACGGATGCACTTGTCGTGTAGGACCTTCATTATTCCTTCATTAGAAATGACCTGTGTTGTGCAAATTCTAATCAGCTGCTTAATTATGAGCCCTCACAGCCAGCTTGCATTATGGCCGACATTTCCAAGATTGATTGGGGCAATGCCCAATTGCTGAACTGCATAAGACCTACATCTGACACACACACACACACACACACACACACACACACACACACACACACAC
>NW_013952749.1:347851-351667 GCF_001266775.1 Austrofundulus limnaeus | reverse complement strand
ACACACACACACACACACACACACACACACACACACACACACACACACACACACACACACACAGAGCTCTAAATCTGTGCAGGCATGAAACTGCTTTTATGTGTATTAGTATACAAAAAACATTCTCTATGATTACATAACACACGAAACATGCCATTTGAAGAGCATTAAGCYTCCTATAGAATAAAAACCCCTCCCACCCACCACTGTACCCCCTCTCCCTTACTTACACACAAACACATACTTCATATTTTCATGTGTCTAAGCAAAATCCTTTATATCATCAACTGTGAAATACTGTTTCAACATGTGTTAATAAACGGATTCTAGTTAGAAACGGCCACCTGTTTTCAGAAAGCAACACTAACAAGCACATTTGGTGTCACTGAGAGGCTGTGTGGCATTTGGACCCGGGGCAGCCCACTGTGGGGAATCGTAAAACCTTTCCAATTCAAAGTAATTGGACTCTCAGCAGGTACCTCAGACAATAACAAGGATCAGTGAGTGTGTATGGGTCAGTTTGGAGGGGGTTCCATGGAATAATCGTAGCATTAGCTCCTCACTGTACACAAAATAACTCTACTCCACAGGACAGCAGGGGTAATAACATGCCGTGCCACTGTGYTGGTAATAATACTCGTGGAGGGATGTGGCCTGATTGGTTAGTTTGTCACCTGCCACTTCTACAGCCCTTCTCAATGTTGCACACATATCCTCCTGCTCTCAGTCATTCTAACGTGCACTAACCCTCATTTTTGAGACMATTGTGTGGCTGCTTTAAAGGAAGGCGCGCACTTTAGGTATCTTCAGCAAATACTTATTGTTCTGAATACCATGCAGCTTTCAGCAGCTTTTTAACTCTTCTACTCCTCTGTCTTTCATTTAAAACCATCTCACACTGCATGCCCTCTGAGGCGATTACAATTCAATATTAAACCTCTTATTAATGAAAGCATCTGTTTACTGTTGTGCAGCTCATCTCAAAAGACCCTTGAAAGCAATTAAACTAAACTGACGTGTATGAAAATCATCATTACATAAGATGCTTGTCTCCTTCACTTGCCCACCGTGCTCGTCTGTTTGGGCTGATTCTATGTCTTGTTSGAAGTGTGAAGGTCAAGCGGGATAAAATCAGAATTTTGAATTTTTATTGACTTGAGTTTTGCCAAGGCTGCAAGTCAACAGTGAAAAGAAAATATGTGAGGAGGGGCAAAGGTGTTCTCAGTTATTGAGAGGCTGCAAGTGATTGAAGGTGAAGAAAGTCTTACGTTCATGGGAATGTTCCAGGCCATGTAGACGTGGGATTTGTATTCATCCATCCACACTTCAGCGGCTCTCAGTGCATTGCGTTTGGCGTAATAGTCAATGTCGTTGTTGTAGGGCTTCTTGGTGCGCTCGATGTGGGCCACTCTGGCACATGGCAGGACCTCCATGCTCCCTCCACACTGCCACACCTAGACAACAGGAAGAAGAGTTGTTAGTTATTCACACAGGGCTTTGTACTGAAGATTAACCACGATGAAAATAACAGTGAAGTCATAACAGACCATACAGGGAATAATCCAAGTACAAAAGCAATTGCAGACTACAGTTTAGAAACCACAACATTTGGGCTATCACCATTTTGCTATTTTGAAACTGGAAATCATTCATAAAAGATGTAACCTTAAAGTATCTGATATTTACTGAACTTAAGTATCAAAAATAAAAGTATTGAGTAAAAGTGAGCTGTCCGTCCGTCCGTTTTCTGCTGCTAATCCGGGGTCGGGTCGCGGTGGCAGCAGTCTAATCAGAGAGACCCAGACTTCCCTCTCCCCAGCCACTTGGGCCAGATCCTCCGGGGGAATCACAAGGCGTTCCCAGGCCAGCCGAGAAACATAGTCCCTCCAGCGTGTCCTGGGTCTTCCTCTGGGCCTCCTCTCAGTGGGACATGCCCGGAACATCTCACCAGGGAGGCGTCCAGGAGACATCCTAACCAGATGAACCACCTCAACTGGCTCCTCTTGACGTGGAGGAGCAGCGGCTCTACTCTGAGTCCCTCCCAGATGACAGAGCTTCTCACCCTATCTCTAAGGGAGAGCCCAGACACCTGCCAAGGAAACTCTTTTCAGCCACTTGTATCTGTGATCTCGTTCTTTCAGTCACTACCCAAATTTGTGACCATAGATGAGGGTAGGAACGTAGACCGACTGATAAACTGAGAGCTTCACCTTCTGGCTCAGCTCCCGCTTCACTACGACAGACCGATACAGCGCCCGCATCACTGCAGATGCAGCACCAATCAACCTGTCGATCTCCCGCTCCATTCTTCCCTCATTCGTGAACAAGACCCCGAGATACTTAAACTCCTCCACTTGGTTCAGGACCTCCTCCCCGACTCAGAGTCGGCACGCTACCTGTTTCCAGCTCAAGACCATGGTCTCAGATTTGGAGACACTGATCCTCATCCCGGCCGCTTCGCACTCGGCCGCGAACCGCTCCAGCGAGAGCTGGAGATCAGGATCTGATGAAGCCAACAGGACAACATCATCCACAAAAAGTAGAGATGTGATCCTAAGGTCACCAAAAAGGATCCCCTCAACACCTTGGCTGCGTCTAGAAATTCTGTCCATAAAAGTTATGAACAGAATCGGTGACAAAGGGCAACCTTGGCTGAGTCCAACTCTCACCAGAAAAGAGTCCGACTTACTACCGGCAATTCGGACCAAGCTCTGGCACTGGTCGTACAGTGACCTAACAGCCTGTATCCAGGCCCAAAGTGTAAAGTGAGCTGTTACAATGCATAATTTGGAGGTCACCTCTCCAGAATAAAGATTTTTCTAAATGCAATAATAACATATTAAAAATATATAATAAAATGTTAATACAATTTTTGGGATACACTAGGCTACCTGTATCAGCTGTATATATAATATATCTCTGCCACAATCATTTCCATATTAGGCTACCTCTTCTATAGTATGTCCTGCTGGGGTGAAATGATGTGATAACAATGGATTGCATACAAACAAGTAAGGTGTCAGAAAGGTAAATACTTCTCATTCAATCACAGTTTAATTCACTTTATAGGATTTTTTATTTTTTAACTAGCAAACCAGAATAAAAATAAGCCAAAATGCAATTAAATGAAAACAAAATTAAATTCTATTTCTTACTTTAAGAATAAAATGTAAGGAGTAGAAAGTATAATTGCGTGAAAATATAAGTAAAGTAAAAGGACATCTGAAAAACAATTACTCAAGTAAAGTACAAATAACCAAAGTTTCTACTTAAGTACAGTAATGAAGTATTTGCCCTTTGTTTTTTACGGCTTTGTAATCAGAAACCAGGTACACCTGTAAGTTACGCCAGCTCCAAACCAGACCCTGATTCTGCATTTTCACTTTACCAGATTGCCTGTTTTCTTTGTCAGATATTTTTTCCCACCTTAAAATTATCATCACATTCAGTGATGCATTCACAACCTGTCCAGGGAGCTGTATATGGTCCACCTCTGGGACACCTGAGACCCTGAACATGAGCTGGAAGGAAAAATAAAGAATTTTTTACAGCAGAATGTGTGTTGAACTCTGACATTTACTGAATGCATGTGAGAGTATTAGTATTTGAAAAGTAATACACCAAAGCTGGAGGCAATGATATATAATTATATTCTGAATTCTTCCTATTTTTGCTTTTGATAAGGGAGTAGGATTTAATAAATATCTTTTTGTTTGTTTATTTTCCCTTTGGGTTTAGCTCGCTCTTTATTTGAGTCAACATTTTTTGTTAGTATTTTTTTTTACCTTGTTTTCATTTCAGTATTAGGATTGTAAA
>NW_013952749.1:345824-347823 GCF_001266775.1 Austrofundulus limnaeus | reverse complement strand
AAACCGAACAGTTCTGTTTTTTTCTCGTCCTTAATTAATGCATAATAAACATTTATTAATGATTTATAAAGGGTTTGTAGATGAATTAATAACTTATCTATAAACCATTTATAAGCCATTTATAAAGGGAGTCTTATTGTAAAGTGGTACCATAATTTGATATTTGGTATACAGTAGTTTTACATTTAGCTTTAATTACTCTTCTTTAAGTTAATTCCTTAGCTGAGCTAAACATAATTTTATGTTTTGTATATAAAATTGGTTAACTTTATATTTTGTAGTTTTTGGTTTTGATGAAGTCTCTCTGGAAATTGTCTTTTTGCTTCATATTTGCCGAACTGAGAACAAAAAACAAGATAAATAGATTATTAGGCCTTCAGCTCATAAATATAGTCTTCAGAGGGTTACCTAGGACAACCAAAAAAAACCCGATAAGTCAAGTTTGTAGCTCAGGGAGTTATAAAAAAAACAAACAAGCACAGAATAAATGCCACCTTTAAAAGCATCAATCCCAGTGGAAYTGAATAAGAAACTGTAGACTGAAGGCTGCTGTGACCCTCAAATACATCCACACAGTAAGGAGAAATAGAAGAGTAATTTCTCAAATGATAGGGAAAAAAAACTTGACAAAAATAGCATTCCCTTTTGATTTACGGTCTGCATATCTGCAAATCAGTGCCATACTGTGTGAACGTGGTCCAGCAGCTACATACTGACTCAAAACCACCAGAATGCCACAGCATACGGTGGCGTCTTCACAGCCAAACAAACYGCCGCCGCCTACATCATCCACGGCCTCTTAATGACGATTGCCGCGATGCGTGACAGACGCTGCTGTCCATTAACTTCTCCCTGACCCTGAAACAATGCCCACTGCACAGAGCTCACAGATGATGATTTCAATGACCTGCAGAAAAGGAGTGAAGCTTGTTTTGAAGTGACTGTGTTTAATGATCTGGAGGGAAAATCTAGCTGCTGGTTTGAGACGTATTACAAACTTATCTGAAACAGTTTTTCAAACCTATAAATGTCTTTAGTTTGAAAAACTGGAACAGTGCTAATACACTTCAAAACAAACCAGCCAAAAAACAAACAAAGCATAATTTCTCTGGATCTTTTCTGGCTTGGTCCAGAATAACCCAACAGGTTTCTGTTTTGGCAACTTCTTTGTTGTGTAAATTTAAGGTGCAATCTTTAAAATACAAGTTGTTCATTATACTGTATATTGTAGGTTTGTTATGATTTAAAGAATAAATGTCAAGAGTTCATACTATAGATGCTAGCATAATATTGACTGAATAAAGAACATATTTACTGTAGATCACAGTCCTTTTGGTACTCATATTATTATTTAGAATACAGGGCAGCAAATGTGGCCTCACATAGCATAAACCACCGTACAGAGGCCTTTTTCTTTTCAACAAGAGAACTTGTCACCCAGTGACACAGAGCTCTCTAATGTGCTTCTCGTTACAACATGAGGGCTTTATGGCAGAAAAATGCATCCGACTTTAGACTGACAAATATGGCATACCAGGGTCAGATCAGTTCAAACGGATGCAATAACAGAATATAAGGCGAAACATCGATTAAAAGACAAAATGAGGATTTGCAGTAATGTCACCTTGATGATGTTAGTGACAGTGTTTGATGCCAACATCTTTGCATATCAAACTTGTRGTGTTTAAAAGTTGTGAGCTAACTTTTTTAAAACTATAAAGTTAACAGAGTGGCTTGAAGTGTTGCTGTACGAAATTCTTATCATTCAGACGAAAAAGATCGAATGTTTTCTAAAAGAAGATGGACGGCAGCTGTGAAGAAAAAATGGAGGCTTAGGGGCCCTAATTACCCCTAACAAGCAACCAGCATTTCATATCAGGAACATATACAGGGGTTAGACAATGAAACTGAAACACCTGGTTTTACACCGACAGCTTCCTCTTGCATCCACAGTTAATCCTGTTGGATGTGGTTCTTGGTGGTATGCTGACATTACCCT
>NW_013952749.1:340826-345643 GCF_001266775.1 Austrofundulus limnaeus | reverse complement strand
GTATAACTATTGTTTATTATCAGTATAAAGACCTTGAGAATTAAGAAATGTTAATAAAACTAAAGCAAAAGGCACCCTAAAATCAGTGAGTCCAGTCCCTAAACATAAAGTAGTTAAAGGCAGGAAATGTTGAGAAGTGCCTGTCAAAGGATACTGAACTTATGCAATGAGAAAARCAGTGATTAACTAAAGGTAAATTTGATCTCTAATAAACTTTTACCTGCAACAAAACTAATCAAGGCAGACAGGAACTCATCCAAAACACGAGGATGTGGAGAAAGAGCCATGATATTCTAGCCTGTCCATTGCCTTCCCTCTGCTTGATTCTAATCTCTCTTCTCTGCTCTCTCTGGGTTTTCTTCCACTGACATGGATTTCTCGGGCAGAATTTCAATCGRGCCAATCAGAGAACAGAAAGAAGAGTTGTGACCAGTGGCGTTGATTTTCTGCGCTGTTTTAGGAAGTGAATGAAGTCATTCAGTCCCTTGTTGACAAGACTTCCAAATTAAATTAAATTTGTCTCACAAAGCCTTCAGCATCATTTACAGCCATCTTGTTCAGCTCAGTACTTCTCTTTTCCCAGTAGGAGATGGTTGTTTACAGCGCACACAATTTATGGTTAGCTACTTAGCATTGCTTCCTTCTGGTCAAGCTGGAGAACTACATATGTCATGGCCAAATTCTAGCAGTTGGGTTAAATCAGATCCAGTCATTTTAAACTTCAACAGCGTTCATGCCTCCATAAAGCAATGGTTTCTCAAGAACYGAAAGTCCAGACCCTCTGTACGAAACAAGGCGGAGATCAAGGGACTGATTTTTATGAGGTTATGAATATACTAATGAGTAAAAAAACAAAAAAAGGTCTGCTCTGATGTCTTTGTTCAGCATCTGGGTTCCTTAGCCTCTGTGATTCTCTAAACTATCAGGTTAAAATGGCAGCAGCACTACAATAGTTATTTGTCTGAAATCTAATTTTCAACCCAGAAATTTGATGTTAATGGGATGCTATTTGTTGTTTAATCAACAAGATTAACTGCAAAGCAGGAAAAACTGAAGAATGCCGAAGCACAATATTTCCTTCATACTACATTTGCAGAATGTCACCTCCATTCTCGAGAATAATTAATGCTGTGACTGTTCTTTAAGCATGGAAAAGTCACAGCAGAAAGAACTCAGCAGATTGTAGGCTATGCTGTGCTCCATTTACCCTGGAAGTTCCAACTCAGATGAGGGAATGGCTTCATACCCAACTTTACGATGCCCCAGTTGCAAGTTGGTAAACCACTCATTGAGCAGGCTGAGGTTATTAGCAATACAAGCTAAACATGTATTTCACTGTGGCAACATGTTCACTAACAGAGGTGATTTGTGATACTGTGTGCAACTCATTTATTGAGATACAAACCAACAGAAGTGCAAACGAACAGTTTATTACAGCAGCTATCATTTCTTTTCATGCTTGAGGAAGTCATGTTAAATTTCAAAGTTGAGACACTATGATAGTGTGCTACATTCCAGTTACTTATGGCTCCATTACACAGGCTGTAGTAAACCCTCATTTACAAGGTTTTAGTCAAAGCATTTTCAGAAGTAAATCAGACTAAATTAAACTAATTTTTCTTTCAGTGTCAAAGTGTTATGTAAATTGGTGTTTATAGTACAAAACATTCACACTGTTCTAAAAGCTGTTTGTTACAGGCCATTAGGTTATGATGCTGTATTTATTGTACCATATTGATTTGGGGAAAGTGGTAGTGAAGGTGAATCTGTGATCAAGAAGTTGCAGGTTTGAATTCTTGGAAATGTGAAGTAGCCATACACACCKCCACCCTTATTAGCCCACCATGTGCCCTTGAGTAAGGCCCGCAACCCTCCAGCTGCCCCACATGTGTGATGAGTAAAATTAGAATGAACTCCTCCATTAAGATTTATTAAACAATAATGCGTATTTACTTAAATATGTATTTAATCAGGTAGATCTCAATGAGATTAAAACTTTCTTTTTTTCAAGAGAGACCTGGCTACGAATGTCAGCTGCACACAAACATTACCTAATCCTAAAACTACATAGACTGTTTAATTTATTCAAGTTATTGAAAAAATATGTTGCTGTTATCTAGTACACTCAAAATATCCGATTATACATTCAGATATTATGAATACATTTGAGTACAGTAATTATCCAAAATAGATGTTTGCGTTGTGTATACAAAGTAAATTATTTACAGATGGGCAACATGGTGGATACCAGTCTGTGCTTTTTAATATTCTAATATTATGAAAAAATAGCAAATCTAAATACCAGATGAAATTGCTTTAATCTACCACCTCATATGACATCCCACACACAGGTCCTCTGGACTGCATTTTTGTAAAGTCCATTTGGAGGTGACCCTTCATTAAATTGCAGCCTGCATCATTAAGTGGAAGCACTTAACACAGAGATCTTTGATGTCATGGTAATGTAATTGCTAATTTAATTTAATTGTCTATGTACACGCAGTTAGTTGATTGCAGCTGGACCATTTGCCTAATAAGCTCCTCGAGGCTACAGAAAACATCAGCATAAAACCTATTAACGGCGGTAAACAGAGCTCCATCAGCGCCACTTATATACAACACAGTCAAACTGGGAAAACAGGCATTTCATAGAGGCATATGATAAACTGATGGACAGGTACTTAATCTAACCACAATACTTCTGTTAAATACATCCTCATGACAAAGTCCTTCCAAAAAGGTAAAACATGACACTGCACTGAAACTGTAAAAAMGAGGGTTTATCTTTGTGAACAGACTGGAATGATTAACTTTTGCATAGTTAATCTTGCAAACTAATCAAAGTAAACAAAACCACATGCAGCTGCAATTGTCAGACTTAAAACAGCTACACTTGTTTTGTTCTTGGCAGGTTCTTTGCAAACAAACATACCACACGATTTGCAGGTCTTTTCAACCCCGGTGTACTGTTCCAGTAACCGAAGCCAGACAGAGGTGTGGGGCTTGCTACTGAGTGCCTGGTGGTCAAGCACCTGGGGGATGAGACTCCAAGCCCAAAAGAGAACCAGAATGCCAATTCCACATAAGCCAACCACCTGCAAGGAGGACTATCAAGGTTGGGTGCTAAGCAAGTTGGGAAGGAGGTGAAGGAGGGTCTCTGGCCCTGATGATCTCTGCTGGCATAAACTAAATCTAGGGACATGGAATAACACCTGACTAACAGGTAAGGCTTCGGAGCTTGTGTGTAAGGTTCAGCAATACCAATTAGATTCGGTTGGGTCTACATCTACACACAACTTGGGCTCTGGAACCCAGCTGCTCAAGAGAGGCATCAGGCAGGGGTGGGGGTACTCACAACCTCCCGTCTTAGTGCCTCTGTTGGAGTGAACAAGGGTAATGCCTCTCTCCAGTGTCAAGCTATGGGAGGGAAGGTTTTGATTGTTGCTTGTACTATGCTCCAAACAGTGTGTATACTAGTCATAACAAACACTGTTTGTCCATAAGTGTTCTTGGTACCAGTCCACGTGTCAATGAAGTTTCAAGTATTTCCTTACATACAGTATATACAGCGTTTCTTCAACACTTTGGTGTAGAGAAGGGCAAAGCTGCTCACTGATCACCAGCTGGTGATGAGGTGGGGAAGTTCRCTCTAGGGTGTTAAAATGTTTGTTGTAAAAGGATTGTTGAACCTCCTTTTTTGGAGAAACAGTGTGGCTTTTGTCCTGGTTGTGGCAATGTGGGCAAGATCCTCACTCTTGGAGGGTTGCTAAGAGGTTCATGGGAGTTTGACTCTCCAGTCTACATGTCTTTTGTGGACCTGGAGACTAATGACTGTCTCCCTGAGACAGGGGCTGTGTCCAAAACGGCAGGCCGGGTCCTCCGAAGGCCGAATTCGTTGGCCGCATATGTCATAGCGCCGCGACGGAGGCTGTCCCAAACCAAAGACTCCTCCAATGCAGCTGACAAATACGTCCTTCCTTTTCCCCGATTTGAAGGACTGGTCTGATGGATCCTTCCCGGCCCAGCATATCCCATAATGCATTGCGGCCCGACCAGAGATTTTTTTAACCTAGTAATGGCGGACAAAGCGAGAGAAAAGAATACGTTTAAAAAAAAATATGGCGATATAAAAATTACATTTTTTTAGCGGTTGTAATTCTAATACTTTTATCATTAGTATAGACATGTTTTTAAATATTATTTTTGACACAAAAAACACAAAATAAACATGCACCTACAGGTCAATTAGTTCTTCAAACGTTACCTTTAAGTTAATTTTATTGTTTTGTGATATTAATAATGCTAATACACTCACCGGCCACTTTATTAGGTACACCACGCTAGTAACGGTGTAAGAAATATACGTGTTCAATAACGACTGAAGTCAGATGAAAACACAAGTGTTAAATAAATTGATCTGTGACGAAATGAATGCCATACAACATCAGAATTCTGGAGTGAGGGTTTTATTCAGCCATGAGCTGGCAAGTCAAACCACACACACTAAAGTCATAACAGGAAGTGGCCCAATAAGTACAGGAGCTTCAATGCCCGAGTCCGCCTCTGCTGGCCTAAAGCTGAATCACAGGCATTCATACAGATAGTACTCAATTTAATGTTAATCCAGCTTTTAATCATGTGTTGTTATTTTCGGACATGTATCTACTCTTTTTCAATTAACACATTGTAAGAAATATAAAACATTATAAAGGTATTATAAGGTAGAAAACCCTAACTCTGTGTTAGTTTTAATCAGTACTAACTATAAATTTCTTCACTTTATTAATCATAACTCCGGTTTTACTTGGTTTATCAAC
>NW_013952749.1:302692-338532 GCF_001266775.1 Austrofundulus limnaeus | reverse complement strand
AATTACAACATCTTAAATTTACTGTTTTTGTCAACACTGAGGTGAAATTCATATGTCGAAATATAACTTGTGTCATTTTTTCATATAATAATTTTAATAAATGTTTGTATGTTTAATCCTGTTCATATATCTAAAAATAAATTACTTTATTTTGGAAATACGTTCAGGTCACAAGTTTTCATTTCACTTTCATGATCAGAGTTGATATCTTGTCATTTCACTTTGATTTCATAACACAAAGATCTTGCATAAGATATTACTTTGTGAGATTGAGCTGGTATTAATTTCATAGAGTGAGTTCTTACAGTCTGAAGCCATGTTTCTCAACCAGATAAAATGTGGAATGCTCCTTCTGGGTTTGGAATGAGTCTTTGCCTCCAGCAGAGGGCTTCAGTGAATATGTCTTGTTGATGAATGATGGTAGGATGGAAGGACTTTACTGGTCCATCTATCCAACAACCTAACCCTCATCTAAAGTCATGATCAAAGGATTATGACCAAAATAAAAAGATACTAGATAAAAGAGGCTAAATTAAGCTTCCTTTTGTAGGGTGACTGGACTGGACTTTAGAAATAAGGTGAGGAGTTTTGTCATTCAATGAAGCTCTGATTAGAGTTACTTCTTTTCCATATCAAAAGTATTCCTTGAGGACGTCTCCCTTCAAAGGTTTTCCAGACATGTCCCAATGAAAGRAAACCCTAAAATTTGACCCATAACTCACTAGAGAGTTTTATTGTATATTCTCTCTGTCTTGCGAAAACCTTGAGATGCAGATAGTCTACGAACAAAGTGGGCCACTATTGGAGGTGGCGAGGTAGGAGGGGCAGATGTCAGAAGCTGCTAAAACACTGAACTTTAACAAGCTCGGATGCCACTTGTTAAATGCCTCTCTCTCAGCAGAGCAGCCTTTTTGGAAACTGCAAGGATGATACCAGTTACCCATCTGAGTGTGTTCTCCATCAGTGGGCAAAATGGAAAGTAAAGCATAGGTGAAGAGAGCAGATAAGACGACAGACTGAGATGATAAAAGGTTGTGCTGAGATCATTCATGATTCATTCTGTTTCCAACTGGCATGTTTGACAGACAGGGAGGAAACTATCCYGAAGCTTTCGGTCTACGTGAGTGAAGCAGCAGCGTGAAGGTCGTCTCYACTCACTGTACCTCATTGACTCTATAAATGACCAAAAGCACAGAAGCTTTAAGGTGTGTTGAAATTTGAACTATGTGATGCTATTTACATTAGATTTTTCAATAATCTATTAGCTCTGTTTGTGAATTATACATGTCTATGATGGTTGTTCTGTCCCATTAAGCTTCCAGACACCACTAATTGAACATTTTATTTAATATTATTTTATTTTAGTATACAAAACTTTAGAGAAAACAAGACATTCAGCCTGAACTACCTTATGCAGTAAATTACACCATAAGTCAGGTGCTATGTCGTATTTGCATATTATATTGAATATTGTATTTTATTTGTAATTTAGATCAGTATTGAAAATAAAATTTTGCAAAAGAATTTAAAAACAACTATTTTTAATAGGAACAAACACAATGATACATACTGCTTTTAACTAAAAAACTTCTTTAGGCATTCTTAAAGGAAGCCTTTTTGCAAGAATAACACAGACTACTACTGAAAAAGTGAGTCTTTTAAAAAATGTCACATAACACTGCTGAAGAAGGTGAAAGGCTACTGTGGGCTCACAGCTCGCTTTGACTCTATGAGAACCAAGTACATTTTTTCATGGGTTAAATGAAGAGACCATTTGATGTAAAACAGAGAAGACAACTTATCTTAAAACAGATATGGAGTTAGTTTGTTTTCTTTGTTTTGGAAACATTTCTGTCCCTATCAATGTTTCTTTTGTGCATATTCACTTTCAGATCTGAAAAGCTCTCAATATTAGATCATAGCAAGATATTTCTAAAGTGGATTTTAAAGGAAGAGGAATGTGTACAAGGAAAGCAGCAAAAGCCCTTTTAACATCCTGTTTTCACATCACAAAGCAAGCTGATCAAACATCTCTGATACTTTAGTTCATCATCAGCTTTTTATATGATAATCTTGGTGATTTTTGTTTTTTTACATTCTCTGAGTATGCATCACTGTACACTCTTAAATTTTGTCTTAGTTATATATTTTTGTTTTTGTCTATATGTAGTTTGTTCACTTTGTGTGTTTTTGTCTCGTGAAATTTTAGARAGAAAAACGCTGTTACATTTACAATGACTTTTAATATTTGTGGTGCTAGCTGTCATTAGCATCATAATGCTAATACTGATCATTGACTGTTGTATCCCCGTCTTATTAGCTGAAGGTTGAGCATTGTTAAGAGTGGGAGNGCTGTCATTAGCATCATAATGCTAATACTGATCATTGACTGTTGTATCCCCGTCTTATTAGCTGAAGGTTGAGCATTGTTAAGAGTGGGAGCAAGTTTCTGAATGAAACAATTCATAATCCTCTTTTAGACTGCTGTGAGCAACCTTGGTTGGCACTTGTACAACTGTTCTATTTGAACACACAAACTCAAAAGACCGAGTTTAACTTCACAACTTGAGACAAAGCAAGGGAGGTTCTGTATTTTTCCTGAAACCTCATGCATAAGTGTTATGAATTGATTTTGGTGTAATTGTATTGTGCGATTAAAGGCATTATGACTTTTGTGACAATTTAAAAAATGGATTTATTTGCATTGTTGCAGAAATTAATATAAAAATGTGCCTGTCTCTTAATTACTAGCCTGTAATAAAATCAGGTGAAGGTTTAATTTAATGATAAAACTAAAAATCTTTTTAATAAAATCACTCTTCTTATAGGAAAACGTTAACTGAGACTATACACAGTAACATATACTGTATATATTTAGCTCTAGACATGACTTAGGCCGTATTGAAAAGCAATAAAAGACGACATTTTTAAGATGGAACATGTAGTCAGCTGTTATTTAAAGATCATCCCATTAGGATGGTTTCAGTCTTTTCCTACCTCCAGAGCACAAGAGTTCCAGATTCTTCAACTGTTTGCATGTGTTTTGCAGGTGCAAGTTTTGAACATCGATTTAATTCACATTTCCTGTTCAAGACATTAGCATCTTGAACCTTGCTTTCAACCAAACGCCTTCTCCATTTGCAGGCACAGTTTGCCCACATTTAAATGAGCTTTTATCCATTCATTTAGAGGAAATCTCATCTGTGTTTATGTAAATAACTGCTTAGGCAAAACATAAAGTCAAATTCTCAAAAGCCAGTGCTGTTTCCTGAAAACTGGTGATTGCGTCTCAGTAGGCGGGGTATACCATAGTTGCAAGGCCATCACAGGGTCACACAGAAACAGCAGACAGAATAGAGGAGGTTTTATAATCTGCTTAAAAGTTACCGTCATAAAAAGAGAGCAGGCATGTCAGGAAAGTTACAATCTATCCTCTGTTTTAGTGAATCTATAAATTTAGTTCAGTCAACAAAGAAATTGTTACATTACAACTTTTGATGTTGTACATTCATAATCTTGTGTTTATTTAACATTTCAGCAGACATTTCTTCACAGTGCAGTTTAACAAATGGAACCAACATTATTCTTTTGTGGGATAATAACTGCAAGAAATGCCTGCCCACACAGTCAGCCTGTTTCCTTGTTTTGCAGCTGATCTAATGGTGATGGGAGGTCTGAACATCCCAAAGGATATACCACTTCATGGCTCACAAGGGTCTTTTTTAATTTAGGAAATGTACAAAAGGTCACGTATTTAGAAATGCTGAACATGATTTTTCTTTGATACTGCAAGATGTTGTTTTACTTTCCCTGAGCTCTAAGCTTCATTCAAGACCTTCAGCTCACTGTGAGAATTATTTTTCTTTCTGTCACTTAATGACCATCTGTGTTTGTGACAGATGGCCATTTTTMTGTTGGACAGTGAGGAGAACTGTGTTCTGCTTAGTTTTAGTGTAAAAAGTAGTGGAAATTGCTCACACCTGCTGAACACGACGGGTAGTCTGTTTCTACTGTCACAAGCTCTTAAAATACTGCTTGTTTACAAAAAAACACCATCCCTGTAATAGAATTTTTTTTGACAACAATGCCAACACGATCGTCTCATCTTCTATTCTCTGAAATCTGTTGAGAAGATGTGTCTGGAACTCAAGAGCCCCCTTCCTATGCTCCATCACTTCACATCAGCCATTCTTTTCCTGCCTCTCCTGTTCATACATCTACAGAACAGAGGGAGCTGATGGAGACGGTGATAGATACAGAGGCCCTTTTAACTGTGCCTGTCAAAAAGCTCATTCCACCTAGTCTCTGCGCTTCAACTTTGATATGTCTTCCAATCTGCTGCTGCAGTCAAATTGGTGCAGACTGGTACGCTTCAGATACTCTAGTCTTATCAGATCAGTTCAAGTTTTCAGTGAGAGTTATGGACATCTAGCAGAGGCRATGATGTGAACAGACTAACTAATGCTCTTGGTAATAATTGAGGCGAGCTTGTGGGGTGTTCTTATAAATCTTGCTGATGATAACATTCACAGAGAGTGCATTTTAATGCTGCTTCTTACATTGCAATTGTCTTTAATGATGGAGGATGTGAGCTGAAGAAATTAGGGGAAAATGTTCTTTATTGCCCTATGATAATGTATTTAAATTATGGAGGGAATGCCWGCACCCACTCCTAAAAAGTGTTTTTAATGGCGCTTATGAATCACGCAAGTAACGGGTAAACTGACATAGCATGTCTAATGACCTATTCCCCTGACCCTGAACACCTGTAGTATGTTTCTAATTAGGGGCGGGGGGTGGGTTGGTGGGTGTCATTTTTCTCAATCCGTTTCAGCCAGTGCAGTACGCTGCATGTCACTGTTCCACAGGAAACATAAAGCATGCTTCTCAAACACACAATCTGTTGTGTAAATCATAAATATCGCCTGGATCAGCAGAATCTGAAGAGACAACAAGACAATACGAGTTGTGAATTATGCATGTGGAACACTTATTTATGCATGTTTTACAATGTTAACGGATAAAAACCAAACCCCCTAAGATAAATTCTATCACATCACAAAGCATATGCAGAGCAGCTCCACCGTGCCATATGCTGGCTGTAAGTCTTTCAGTAGCTGCAGTAATTCCTCAAACAATTCTTGATTTGAGACTTTTTACAGCTACATCCACTCTCATTTGTCTTGTYTCCACATAATGGATTCAAACAGAGGAATGAACTTTGGAGTGAGTAAAGCTGAGTCCATTACGCATAAAACAGGCTGATTTGACCACTAAATAATGCAGAGATAAAACCTCTGACAATTTTCCGAGCTATTGTTTCAGTTATGTTACACTTTCCTGATGAAGAGCGGAAGGGTCTTTGAATGTTGCAGCTCTGCTGCACGGCAAAAGACAGAACGAGTACTGTAAAAAAGATGTTAGGAGCAAACAAACACGTACGACTGCCAACATAGATTACAGTATATTCGTCTTGCAAATAATAAGAATGCACTTCACCCACCCGCTTTCATGCCAGTGTTTTAGATAAAAATAATCTTATGTTAAGAAATGATAGTTACAGTTTAACCTGGGAAATAACATTATGTGCAATTTCACATGGTCTGCTAGTGCTTAGACAATGTGTTGTAAATGACTACCAACTGCCACACCACATTTTACCCCAATATATGCCAAATTCACTGAGGACCATATTTGTGTAGACTGARGTAAATTAGTGGTGACAGTCATCTTGAGTTGGACTGACTCCAAAAGTGAATTAGTTGTAGATATATAGCTAATAATTTCTTTCTGAGACTTTTGTTGAAATCTAGTGATTCATGCAGTGTTTTGCTGACAGATAAATAGGGTTAACTTCTACAATGAAAAGTGTAAATATGTTGCACAATGTTGAGCATAGTCATTTTTGTGTTTTCGAAGTTCATTTGGTTGTGGCAGTCATCTTGAATGAGGGAGGGTTTATGCAATGTTTTTGACTTTTATATCATGTTATAATGTCATTCCTTGTTCAAAAAACACACCATGAGTGTTACCTTGACTCATTCATGCATGTTTGAGTAATCCTTGAATCTCCTGTGGCCATGTGGAGCTGCCTAAACGTTTGCTTGTACAAAGCACCGCCTTTTTGCACAAAGCCCCTCCTGCCCCACAGAGTATCCCTTCCTTGTAGCACTGTTGTGATGATGTGCTGAAGTAGGAGTGTCAGAAATGGAGACAGAGGCCAATTTCAAGGCGATTAGAAAGATGATGATGCAAAGTCAAATTTATCTTTGATAAATAAGCTTTCTCATAACAACTGAAGGTAAATAGATGATAGTGGTATAGAATTGAACTATGTTTCTGGAAAACACATACTACTGCCCCTTTAAAATGTACTCAATGGATGTATGGGATATTTTGCTAAAAACTGACAGTGTATTTCAATAGTAAGTTTTAAACTCTGCCCTTATGGGATCAGTTTAATCTACTGACACACCATTTTTAATTAGAAAAACTTCAATAGTTGATCTTGAATGATTTTCTTTTTCTGAAAGTTTCACCAGAATCTGTTTAGAGATTGAGATATGATGTTTATTGTACTGGCAAACAAACCCACAGACATTAACATTATTGCTCTGTTTTCAGAGGACAGTCAAGGTAAGCTGCAATTTACACACCTACAATCCACAAGTGTACAATTAGAGAAAAAGGCCATGGAAGCAGCTGATTGATTGGTATATCCTGTCCATTGTAATAGTCCTCCGTGTGCCATTATCTAGTAATTCTTAGCATTTATCATGTTTCATTTTCTCAATTCTAAAATCAAAGTTCCTCAGAGGCTTTGGACAGCCTCTTATCTTTGGAATGACTCAGTTTGTTGGAATGGGTTCACATATGGTGAGCGCCCACTGTCATTTGCAGTTTGATGGACATGAGCACACAGTTGATTTAGAAAGTGCCAGAATGGCTGCTGTCTCCACAGATGGCTGCCACTCATAACGATCTTCATGTCCTTTTCAAGGTGACTGCTTTCTCTGCGGCGGCTTGCAGTGTCATGGACGAGTCTAACTGAAACATGACTGCAAGGTTTTTCCAAAGAACTTGATAAATCCAGCACCACTTGCTCATCAGTGGATAGAAAAAGAAAGTAAACAGATCACAGTAAAATAAACAATTTTACCCACATATCTAAAAAAAAGTTTTAGAACAACACTTTTTCTAAGGGAACACAGTAGCATGATGGTCAGACAGATCTTATAATTCCAAGGCTATGTGTTTAAACTCAGGTTACATAAGGAAGTGCATCTGGCAATAAACAATCTTGTATGTGAACGACCCCCTCAGATAAGAGCAGGCAAATCAAACAAAAAGTCCAAATCACAGTCATGACCAAAATCAGACTAAAACCCAAAATAAACAAACCATTTAAATAATAGTTAATACCTTTTAAAGTGTAGTTCAGTGAAAATAATTTCTTACCCACTGTGGATACCTCTTTGAATAACCTCAGTTTTGAGTAAAGCAGTTTATTTGTGACCAGATTGACGAGCTAAAGGCTAATCTTTTCAGAGGCCAAACCAAATTGGATTGTTGTCAACAATCCTAATCTAAAAAGTAAAAAATAGAACTTTTATACAACCTTCATTTTAACGTTACAAGACTATTCTGGCAGAAATATCTAAACATCTATTTCAGAGGCTGAACATGTTTGAGGCAGAAACAGTCCACTTTGATCTTGACCTTGCTCTGACAAGACATCTGGTCAGAAATAAACAACATTTCTCTAAACCAGGGCCTACAAAGAGCTACAACATCCACTCATTTTTTTTTTACCTGCTTTTCCTTGTGGGTCATGGGGGAACCTAAAGTCTACCTCCAGCGGTCATTAGCCTTTTTCACAAGACAGTTCCATGAAATCGCTGCACAGACTAGTCCGGCTTTCAGCTCATAAAAATCACAGGTCCCGCTCACATGTGCGAGTTCAGAAATTAACCCAGCAGAGTGGAACCAAAAGAGGCACGGAGCAGATCTCAGCTCAGCTGAAGTGGACCACGACATATTTATTGTGTGATGTACCTCTGCTGCCTCATAGCAAACAAAACAAACAAAATAAACTTACTTTAGCAATTCTTGGGTTCAATAATTTTTAAAATAACTACAAAGTTGCTGTTCTGTGTCGTCTTTAATGTTCGCTCTGTAATAAATCTGTTGATTAATCCTACAGTCGCTCACTGATGTCATCAGCTCATTAGCATTTTCTGAGCTGCAGAACCACATGTTGCTTTTTCACAAGTCAGTCAGCCCAGCTTGGGCCCGGATCTGATACTACCTCACTTGTGGGCTCAGAGTGGGATCAGAGGCAGGCTCATTTTACTCAGTTTTCCACCTTTGGGTTTTTCCGAATGCTCGAAGGAGGACAGGACAGGCGTCAGTCCCGGACTGAGCTGTCTTATGAATGAGGCTATTGCATGAACCTGAACCATTACATGGACACGAGACACGAGACAATCCTCCATTCACACTTCAACACTCAAAAAACGGAATGCATCTTGTGGGAGCTGGTCAGAATATACAAACAACATTTGACTACACCGGACAGCACCTATTAAAGTGCTAACTAAAAGTGTTTAAGGTCCATCCTCAATATCTGCTTTTATCTTGTTTTATTCAAAAATTTTGTGAAAGACCTGAGCTGAGAAGAAAGAAAAGTGGACTGCTTTGGTTGAAAAACAGTTAGATGAGCTGCTGAGTTAATTGCAAATGAAAGTCTATTCTTTGGAAAATAGGAGGTAAATGTACAACTATTTAATACAAAGAGAGCTGATATATTACATTATTTAGTGTAATTTAAATTTATGAAGGATTGAAAAAATGTGGAGCAAAATCATGATCAGTTCTTTCTCTGACACCATGTCTTGGAAGGATTTTTGTTTTGCACAGTTTTACACTTTCAAGCCACACAAAGCTTGGAAAAAAAGCCAACTGAACTAAAAATAGGAACAGCAGATTATTTATTTTTTCAAACAAGAAAAGACAAGTCAGAGTAGGTTTGTTAGCCCCGGAGAATCCTTTCATACATTTGCAAGTCTTTTTGTGTAATCTGTATGACCTCTTTCAGGAAAAGAAAAAAAAAGAAGATGAGAATATTTCATTACAGCTCTGCAGAATTTAATGATTAATGTTTTTACTGTTATTGCCAACAACTGGTTTTTAATTTCATTTGAATAATTCATCTCTTTAACCAGTGAATTTGTGTTTGAAAGCAGCACATGCTGCATGTTCTGCAGAGTTTTAATCAGGAAATTAAGTAAAAAAAAGAACATAAGAAAAAAAAAGATAATTCCTTATGGAAACATACAGTATATTCCCTATACTGCCGACATAAGCCAGATTTACAGGCATTTTTGTGTTTGCTAAGGTTGATTAGTGACTTGACCCAAATTGATTCCAAATGTTATTSAGTTGTAAAAGTTCAGTCATTGATTATGTTCTGCAAATTTCAATAAAACTGAGGGGTGAGGTTTTACCCCAAGTGGAGGAGTTCAATTATCTTGGCGTTTTGTTCCTGAGTGAGGGAAGAATGGAGCGTGAGACTGAAAGACAAATCAGCGTAGCCTCTGCAGTATCGCAGACTTTGTACCGGTTTGTTGTGGKGAAGATGGAACTGAGCTGTAAGGTGAGACTCTCTGTTTACCAGCTGGTTTACATTCCTACCCCCACCTATGATCACAAACTTTTGGCAGTGACCGAAAGAACAAGAAAGCAGGTACAGGTGGTCAAAATTAGTTTTCCTCACAGGGTATCTGGACTCTCCCTTGCAAATAGGGTAAGAAAATAAGRGATGCTGCTCCTCCACATTGAATGGAGACAGTTGAGGTGGTTTGGGAATCTGGTAAGGATGCCTCCTGGAAGCCTCCCTAGGGGCTTCAGGCATGTCCTACTAGAAGGAGATTCTTGGGAAAACCTGGGACACACTGGAGATACTTTATCTCTAGGCTGGCCTGGGAATGTCTTGGAGTCTTCCCAGAAGTGCTGGAAGAGGTGGCTGGGGAAAGAGATGTTGGGCCTCATTGCTCAAKATGCTGCCCCCATAACCTGACTCAGAAACATGGAGAAAATGGATGGATGTAGRGATGGATGGATTGATGGATGGATCATGAGTTATTTTGGTGCCAGACAGACAAATTCTCACAAGCATACACATGTTTATGTTTCTGTCCTTATTAGGACYATGTTTTGACKCCAATCATTTCTGTAGCCTAACCCTTACCAGTACATAACTTACAMCAACCTAAACTCAATTCATGCTTTARTCCTAAACCTAACCCCTAACAYCTCAATGGTGTTCCAACATATTAGGTCAAAGCACTGGTCCCAAAAAAGRTTACTGGTTCTAACAAGGTAGATGTTAATGTCTTAAAAAGGCAACAAAAACCTGGTACACACACACCTGCCAAAAACRTTRTCATCCATCTTTTACCTTTGGGCGAAGGATGATAATAAAATCTTGACGCGTTAGTATAAACTGTCATTACTCTTTAAYACCTCTGCTCAGGCTGTATATGGGGCTCCAGGAAAAGAGTATTTATGTTCCTTTCCTGTATAGCTGTCGGTGCTGCTGGGCTTTAATTAGCTCCAGTTTCCTCTCTACAAGGAGAACTGGACCAGGTGCCTCCAGGCCCAGTCCAGGTGGTAATGAAGACCGGGCATTAAAGCAGGAAAACATATAAATAAATAATTCTTTGGTTCATTAACTTTGAAAGGACTTCCATGTGAGCTTATTAAATGTCATCAAGAGGGGGAGGAGGCCACCCTGAAGAGATCACACCACAGTTTCTTGGTCTGATTGATTGGATTGTGGTGAAAATGAGACAGACTTCATAAAGTGCCTTGGATTGTTTCCTGCTGGCAYGTTCTTTAAGTAAGCTCATCCCAGATTAGTCTTTGTGGCAAGGAAGTTGTAACCATCATGTCTTAGCTGCATGATTAAATTAATATTTTAAAAAAAATGTCTAACTTTGAATAAATTAAATTTGAGGGAAGGAACAGTGATTGTGACTATTAATTAGTAAAGTCAACAAATATGCAGCTGCTGAGGCCAAAGCTGAACATTTAAATAAAAATAGTGTTGAACAGAGAATTAYACYGCGTTTTAATTTTAAAAGAAATCTTACCAAAATCTTTAGTTTTATTTTACTATTTGAAGCTTAGTRATAKTTTTATTGGTGTCCTGATACTGTTATCRGTGTTGTATCAGGCCTGATACCAGCCTTTTTAAAACTCACACATTGCCCCAATACTCAGAACCGATACCAATACCAGTATTTATACTCCACTGAATGTGTTACAGTTTAAATTTCAAGTGAAAAGTCTGTTATTTATTAAATTTTTTAGATGTTACCACAGTATATATCATGCAGTACAGTCAGAGGGACTGTAGGCCTATAAGAGACACCTCGTTCTAAATAAAATAAACATGTTTTTAAAGCCATTGTGGAATGTTTAAGTCTTAACTCAGTCAGTACTCTGTATTGGTAATTGGTACCAGTGAGTACCCAAACAGAAGTACTCGTACTTGGTTGGAGAAAAATGGGTACTTGGATACTCCTACTTATAATCACCTTCTGCCTAAAGATAAAAAGCAGGCAAAAATGTTATCGACATCTACAGTTGATTCATTTTTCAAGTCAACCTGATTCAATATGGTTAAATTATTAAAAGATCATGCATAATCTTTTATTTTACGATTTGACAAAAGTGGCTCCAAATTCATCGTTTATTATATATTTTTTAATGTAAACCTCTAGAATGAAGGGTAGCAGGTGATAGCCTATGCATTTATTCAAGGTCTACTTGGCTTAAGATTAAATATACGCGCTTGACGAGATGAATTTGATCAAAGCCAGAAAAACACCTGTATACTGATATTAAACAACAGAGGGTAAATAACAATAATTATTTAGCTTAAATTCCTGAACATGATTGGATTTTTTTGACTGTGCTGAATTTTTTCTATTTTACAGCAGCCAAAAACATGACATAGCGCRACACTCTAAAAATGAAATGTTGGATTTACTTAACCATGTTATGTGACCTGGTTCCACTTAACTGAGTTGAGTAAATTCAAAGCAACATATTCATGTTCTTTGGTTAAAAAACTGGTATATTGCTTTGAATTTACTCAACTCATTTAAGTGGAACCAGGCCACATAACATGGTTAAGTAAATCCAACATTTCATTTTTTACAGTGTATATGATGCTCAAGCTTTGATCAAGCTTTGATCTTATGAGATACTTCCCAGAATGGGTTCAGGAAGCAGACAACCTTTTTTTTAACTTTATGACAAATCTATAAACCTTATTTTATAAAAACTGAGTTTGGGCCGAATTGTTTGAATCTGAATAACGTTGTCTGCAGCTACAAGCTTTCGCTTACAAATCACCTCTCCTCACACTTTTTTCTTTTTTCTCATACATCGTAGTTCCTGTACTTATTTTTTTTCTTCGCAGCCACCTGTTTGGGACAGATGGCCACTCGTCCTGAGCCTGATTTTGCTCCAGGTCTCTTTCTGTATCAGTGGGCGCCTGCTGCTGATGCATGAAAAATACAGTGTAATCTGCTGGTGTCCTCATGTAGACAACTTCTATAATCACTATTGTACTAAATCTGACTGTTCTTGGGTGTTATTAATTATTATTAGTTTGCATAAGAAATTTAAGTTGGACCTGTTAATATTTGCTACATATGACTCTGAAATCACTTTGTTTATGACTTGTATAAATTTGCACATTTTAATAAATTATTGTAATTGTTGGTTCAAAACAAATTATAACATTTATTATCACCTTGATATGTTTCTTTTCAGTAGAAGCAGAGATCTATACAAATGTGTTACACATATACAGTAAACTGTGAATTGTTTGAAATGATTTTCTTTGCATGTTTGCTCATATGTTAAAAATGTTAAATAATTGAATGTGTTAATACAGTCAACTGCATGTAATGACTCAGGACATCCCCGGTACATCTGGTGTGATCTATTTGCAGACAGAGTCACTACAGCATCACAGAGGCACTCTGAAATGAAAGGTAAGGCTCAGCACTCCTGAGATGCTCCATCAGCGAAGCAGCTGGGGGRTGGGGGTGGGGGYACATTACAAGATAAACTCATATTGACACATCTGGCAGAATTCATCATTTCTGACCAGAAGCATTTTTCTGTGTTTGCACATGGACCTTTGTGGYAAGCAGCACATTCAGACAGGTCATTTACAACGGTTAACAAAGGCGTTCAATTCCTCTGCTGGCTGTGAAGTCAGGAGCAGGAGATTCTTTAACACATTGAGCTGCGTCAGTTGTTGATTCAGTGATACATCCACTTCAGTCATTTTTTTATTGATTGATTATGAAGCTTAAAACTGGGCACGTTTCAGATAGTGTCTTTAGACGTGTCCATCYTTCACTTCATGATGCTCAAAGTCTCAGTTTTATCTACAAACCATCAAAAGTGAAGTAGTGATTATGTTTTGCCCATGTTTGTGTGTCTGTAGTGYTAGCAAAATATCTCATTAATGACAAACAGATTATATTAAAACTTTCAGACAGTGATCATAAGGTTTATACTGTATCTTTGACTCATCAACTTTGGAGTGAATCCAATGCAAGATGGCCATTGCAGCAAAGCAACCTTAGCAAACATAGTTTTGCAGATTTGAAGCTAAAATTTGCTGTGGCTGTCATGAGTGAGTGTACAAGATTTGTATTTATAACTTTGCTGATAAYTATTAGAATCACCTCTGCTTGCTTGTAAGCAAAATACCTGATCCACTGCACACATTTAAATGAAACTTTCAGAAAGCAATCATAGGTTGAMACTACAGCTGACTAATCTTTGCACTTAGCCTAAATAAAGATGGCTGCCACTGCCAACAGTCATTAGAATACATGGATATGACTTTAACTTAACAGGCATTGAGCTAACGTTTGGTGATGATAGTAGCCAGTCATCATCCCCCACACACACTGACAGTAGTTAAATATGGGCRTCCACCCCATCAGTCTATTAGCAAAATATTTCAYGATTTCAACAAAACTCTTGAAAAGAAGCCACATCTACAACTGAACAACTAGTGGAGTCACCTCTTTTTCATAATGGCCACTGCAGCTAATTGACATTACCATCAATTTTCCAGCTACTGAGCTAGTTTTGGTTTTGTAGTAGCTGAGAGTTATCTTCAACACAGTATCTGAGCATTAGCTTCACTTTAGTTTTCACATATCGCATGAGATCCTGCATAACATTTACAAGGTTAGACCAAAATAACTATAGGTCTATTCCATTTAAAATATTCTTAGTTTAAAACTCCGGCATGAAAGGCAGAGCATGATARGCAGTCCTCCAAGGAATGGTAGGCCTTTATTTAATCATTTTTGTCCTTGTGCTTCTGCAGATTTGCGAGTTCCAGTCTTATCGGGTATGTCACACCTGAACCAACAGAAATTTGGTTTATTTCCCATTTTTTCCTTTATTCTGTTCTTTTTTCTTAAAAAAAGCTATTCCATGACATAATCCACTCCTGCTCCCAAACTGCTTACAAACGTGACTCGTTCTCTCCATCCTTCATGTCTTTTATTACCCTCAACAAGCCAGCACCCCCACCCCACACAAACCTCTCAGACTGGATCCTGCCTTTCATCAGCTTCCTGCAGTCAGACGATACTGGGCAGTCTCTGTTATTGTGAGCTGCTCAAGCTAATTGTTAAACATGTTCATGTCAATCAAACCCTTCCTCAAACGACACCAGCTCGACTCGGTGCGACGAGCACACCGGTGCAGCCATGGCAGAGTAATTGTGGCCGCCGCACCAGAAGCCCAACTCCATTCCATTAGCGGCTGTAGATTATAAATAAGTGAAGCCGGTGGTTGACTGTAAGACCTATTCAAGCTTGAACATGTGCTGAATGGCTCCTTTTCTCTTTTGGCATGTGTTTCATTTCCGCTCAGACAAGCAACCGACCAGAAGGAGGTAATTGCATTCGCAGCAGCATTGTGTTAACAGAAAGCGAGGGATATTTTTCATCACATCATGAATTAAAACTCTAAATATTCTTAGTTGAAAAAAAATCGAGAGCCTTGCATGTGTGACATCCAGAGCCGGTTTATGTTACACTGCATCACAGAGTTCAATAGAGTTAAGTTTATGTAACCACCATATCTGCATCGATCTCACCCCATAAACCTCGTCTGACACAGCTGCATGGTTTGTTAGGCACATATGAGCAGTGTCACTGAATGATAAAACACTGGGTAACCTTGGGGGAGGCTATTCAACAGAAACTGCTGAGTTATCGCTCTATAATGCCAACAAAACAACAATCAGTGAGAAACACGAGATGCCAAATGATTGGCTCTTTATTGTAGGAGGCAGAAAAATCCTGCTGCTTGTATAGAAGGAAAGCTACATGGTGCAGAATAATGGAAGGCTTTGAAATGGTCATCAACAACTATAAACGTCCCAGGCTTCAATTTGGCACTGTGGTCATTTGTAAACTATGATCCATCCTCCGGTTCCCCGTAACAGTGCTTTTTCAAACACATTCTGCACCTCAGAGGTGCCGTTAAAGCCATCTGGAGATTTCAGAACAGGATGTGTAGACGACGTTCAATGAAGAGTTCGAGCATTCTTCATTCCAATAATCCCACCGAGTTTGTCTTAGATTCGGAGCGGTTCCACTCGGCTGGGGAGAAACATTTTCGGAATTTAAAACCCTAACCGATTCTTCAGCAAGCCGCCCGCTCTCATGAAGCATAAAATGCAGCTCAAGACATTTACATTTTCTGTATGCAGGCTTTAGAGCCGTTGGGTTGGCTGAAGATGTGGGGGGATTTTCCCCTCTATTTCAATCTAAGTAACTGTTTAATCACAGTTTCTGTTGACGCCTCTGGGTTTTGTGTCTTGAGTTGGATCCTTCTGGCAGCAACAGCAGAACATATTATGAGCTCCTCAAAAGTCTGATTATAGATTTCACYAAATAGTTCAAACAGGATGGTTCATGTAAGGCATTACACCTCACTTCACCTTCAAAAATAGTGCATTTATAATTGTAGCTGTTTTSTCTGCAGGGATGTAAAATGCTGCATAAAATCCATCCAAGCTTTGAAAATAGATGATTTAAAAAAGTTTTCTTGCAGAAAATCTTCCAGACTTTTCCACTGTATTTCAGTGAGTTTTAACTATATATTTAAAAGTATTTAAGAAATCTGATTTTATTTGTTACAAGTCTCATTCTGAGGTCAGTGTATGTGGTTCTCACCCTCATTCCCAGCTCGATGTTTTCACCTCCGTAGACCTCCATGCCTGGATCCAGCAGGCCGATCTCACCAAAATACTCCCGATCAACCACAAAGGAGCAGCCAATCATAGCTGGAGTTCTGGATGAGCAAAGAGAAAATTATGTTAATGTTAAATTTTTAGTTTAAAAGCTTAAAAGATTAGTTTTCATATTTATTTTCACATTAAAAAATATATCTACCAGTAATATAAAATATCCTTCTAACATTTCTGTGAGAAAAAAACAAGTGATAAAAAACTGACTATGATGCAAAGGTTCATAAAATAATATCATGAGCTGCAAAGAAATGTTTGAAATGACAGCCATGCTCAAAGTGGGCTGATTCTCCCTGGTTTTCTGTACTGCTTCTGTTTACAGCTTCCCACCAATTCCTATAAACCTGCCAGAAAACTTGGTTTCATCAACTGTAAGCTCCAGTTGATTCTTAAACTTCATTACAAGACATCAGTTGAAAATGTCTTGACCTACATTTATAGATCAGGTGACCCATAAGAAACAACTGGTTAAAAGTTCAGCACAAGTAGCCAATCAGGATGCCAGGAGTCTGACCAGTTTTACTGAAGACCATAAGTATATGCACAGAAAGATTGATCATTGCTGTAATTAAACTGTGTTTGCTCCTAATTTAAGGTTTTGAACAAACAAAATGTGAACAYTCAATATGAGAGTAGCAGGGGAAAAAAATCCAGCGTTGTTTCCCCATCTGAGCACCTCTTAGATGGACTGACTGGTTTAAWCATCTTGTAGAAATATTGAAATTATTTCTTCAAACTGGGGTTGTACAAAAAGTGATTTAATATGGATGAACAAGGAAATCTATATTACATTTTAACACAACTGTACTGTACTGGATTTAAAACAAACACAATTTTAGATAAGCAAAAGACAAGAAGTAATTGTGAAAATGATTGATTATGAAGCTGAAATAACACAATATTATTATTTTGAGTGGTGAATGTTGACTTTGTTCAGGGTTTACTGTACAGTTCTGGTTCAAAGTCCTCAGATTTGTGCTGGAAGGTGTCCACAGCAAAAACACTTGCAAGTTTTTTTGCTTGAACTTGACAGATGAGGYAAGGACACCATTTCTCCTTGAACTGAAATTTGGGAAGTTTATCCATGATGTTTGTCGCTGTGAGCACTGAACAACAGCTGCCCTTTATCACACACACACACAGCACAAAGGTCAAGTCTCTGTCTGACAAATCCGCTGCCTGGAGTTTCCTCACAGCAGTCGGGATAAAAAAAAGGAAGTAGGGTCAAACAGGGTTCAATGGCATAAAATAAGAAAATGTGTTCAGATAAAAAACTCAACAAAGGAGCAAGCTACTGTTTAGATATTATTTGAAGATGTTATTTCTCTTGATATAAAGCGAGTTTTCAATTAACTTTTTTGAAAGCGAAAAATAGGTGTATTACCATTTCATGAACAAAATGATTTAAGATCTAATGGTGGATATGTTAATAGTAGTGCTACACCGATAATTCAAAAATAATCAATGACGTCAATTACATGATGAGACTCAACTGTCCATCAAGGACAAGGGACAAATGTTCATATTTTGGACAGAGAGGGTGGTGAAGGAAGCCATTTATCTCTGTAAGATATGTTATTAAGTCTTAAAAGAACTTCATATAAACACATTCTTGAGATGTTTGGAATATTTTTATAATCACTGTGCAATCATCATGTCTGTATTACTGTGATCTTTACTGAGCTTTTAGAAGAATTTTGGGGGCATGACTTGACTCTAATACAAAACTCTTTTGCTCAGGTCTTTGGAGCCAGAGAGATGCTCTGAGTGCACAGCCCATAGCGCTGTGAGGTTGGGGTAACTCTRAAATGAGTGAAAATAAATATTAAAGTCTAAACTTTAATGAGTTTTTAATTCATGCTTTCAAAATGAACACATTTCTTTCACATCAAATGAGAAATAACTTTAAATAAAGGATGAAGGCTCAGGTTTCAACCTTCAATAACTTACAATGCAGCATTAAGTCTGATTCCTACTCAGTTTCACCCCAATTTACACCTTCATATGTGATCAAGACATTTCTCCTGTGATTCAGGCAAACAAAGAGCCTAACAGGGCGAGTAGGTCCAGGTCTACATGTGAATCTAAACACTACAAGGCCTCTCAAGGTCAAAGCTTGGAACTCTACACAACTCCAGACATTTTGAGTTGAAAAGGCTTTGTGGATGGAAGTAAATAGTTTTCATCTTCAGAATAGAAGTCCAGTTGTATCTTTTTTTATTTATTTATTTATTTATTTTTTTAAACTTTCTTTGCCTTTTAGATTCCTTGAAGAAATCAGATCAGGCAAGAAATGTTGAGAACTGATGGAGTTGGAGCCATTTTTACCAAACTAAGAAAAATAAAATAAACATACATAATCCGATGTAATACATTCAAAAAACAGATGCAGTGATTTTATTTTTAATAGTATATATTTTTAAAATAAATCTACTACATATGTTTTTGAGTGTTTGTAAGATGGTGTGCTCACAGTGTGTTTTATGAATAACACTCAGCTACTTGAGTGTTTACCAGCTCAGTACTTTGAGCAACACGAGAAATTTATTTGGTTACACAAAAAGAAAAAGATTTAACTTCACAATTTTGTTTTTGCCTGCTGTAATGTTTTGAACAAAATTCTAACACACCAAAAAAACCTAAAATTAAACACAAATAAAAAAGGACTTTTAAGAGTTTTAGTTTTAGTCACTTTTGTGTTTTCCAATGTTGACAAGCTTTGGCACCAAAACAGAATTAGGTTGACTCTGGTTTATCAGTTGTTGAAGCACATCCACTGTTTGAGTGTTTTATTGTAATCTGTCCAGTGGTTCGCAAGACATTTTTCTGACWGATAATCAAAAAACCTTTTGACTTTTCAGGCGATAATAAATATTTTTAAATGTCAGAATCTGCAGTTTTTTTGGCCCAAGCTTCTACATCTTTAATATTTTAGCACACTTTTCCACACATTTATATAAAATTACAAAACACATTTTTGTGCAAGTGCACCTATCCAAAATGATGTTCTGCTTTGCAGAAATTAAAAAGAAATATTGCCATAAAAGTACTCCCCCCACCTTCCCCCAGTCCTCTCCTTACTTCTCAGCTCCATCATCTTGACAGCTCTTAAAAGCTCAGGTCGCAGCCTTCACATGCTGGCTGTATTATTATTGTGCAGAGATCAGTGATCAGCTCTATTCATCAGTCTGGTCTAACGCCTGGGGCAAGTCCAGCATACACACTGCAGCTCGCATGGACTGAAGGCAGGCGTGCGTCTGTAGCCTCAGTTTGGGAGACACGGCAGCGGTGCTTTAAAGTGCTTCTGGAGCTGCGCTGAGATTTATTGAGTCAGAGTGCTCAGGGCCGTACAGTATGTGAGCCAAAGAGAACAGAGCTTTTAAGTTGAGACCTAATATAAAACTCTGCGTGGGCCATCACTTTTGAGTGTTGTTCTGAACATCCGGGATCGGGGCATAAATAAACCTGACATTGGGTCTCAAACTCTCAGAGTTCTGTGAAAAGCCWTTCTTCAAATTCTGCTCTGTGAGTGGCTTTAAAGCTTCAGAAAAACGTGAAACGGTCTGTGTCAAAGTGACCTCATTTGCTCGCTGCACAACAGCTTTAAGAAACCAGAATTCAAAACTTCTGCATAACAAAAGCGGAGAGCTTTTGTCTCTTTTTTTCCAGTGGATCAAAGACATATTTAAACATGTTGGGTGCAATTTTCGTTGTGCATAACTTTATTATTCATGCCTCACACGGTGCAGTTGTGTTTCCTTAGTRCGCTTTTGTTGAAATCACAAGTGGGTGACAGGGAGGGCCGGAACTGTCTGTGTAGATGAAAACACACACACTCAGCATCTTCACCTCATCCTCTCTTTTCTTTTGAGAAGTGACCTACCTTGTCTCATATTTAGAGCACAACTCTTTGGAAAGAACTTCCGGGAAACATCAATACTGTTCCTTTGTATAAGCGCAGACTCAGCACTTAAAGTAGTGCAACACATTAAAAAATTTAAGGCCTAGTGTGTTGYCTAMMACCTTCATGCCAGTGATTYAGACTAAAATCATCTTATGTTAAAAAATGATGGAATCAAACTTTGAAAAAAAAWWGAGTATTCTCATGCAAAAGTATCTCACACAATTTGTTAGTACTACAMGTATTATGTATGACTGTAATTTTTACCACCATATTTTCACTTAAAATATCTGTCATAATCATTCAGGTAAAGTCCTTTTTTTGTGTAGGCTAAGGTTTATTAGCTGTGCTCCATTTTCAATGGGTGTGACACCAAATGGTAATGTATTTTTGATTTATGGTCAATTATTCATTTCTGAAAGCATCRTTTAAATCCATGCAAGGATTGATGAGTAATTTTCCTAAAAAGAACTGACAAACACACACACACAAACAGGTAAAAACATTTTAGGATTTCCTTTGGTGACTAATAATAAGACGAACCATGCCCAGGCTGCATATAAATTCTGCCCCGGATTCTCTTAAACTGCATTAAAAGGTTTTCACCATAACAATCAGCATTAAAGTTTCTTATATGTAAAGGCAATTTGAAGTTGTAAAAAAAAGAAGTAATTTCCATCAAAGTTTGGAGCTGCTCCTATTTGTCTGATGTGCAAAGTGATTAAATAGCAATATTAAAGTGAATCCCCCACCAGAACCAATTAACTGGAGCCAATTATGTGAGTAATTAGAGCCATCTGTTCCTCTTAAAATGCTGTAAAGAGAGGCTAAATACCATACATCTGATGTGTCTTTAAGAATCACCTCATCAATCCTTCATTTTCAACTGAGATGTTGCAGCAACATTCAGTCTTCCATAAACAACCTAGTAAATATGATAAAGAACAGTTCAGATTTCATACAACAATAAAAATGTTGTTAAATGTTATGTTTCTTGTAACTTAAATGTCAAATTCTAATTGTCTGCTGCTGAACACTTGGAGGAATGATCATTGTGTGTGTGTGTGTGTGTGTTTGCAAATATACATGTTTTCGTTAGACTGTCCTGTTATGTATATACATACATATTATACATTATACATAAATCTCAAACAAAAGAACAGATTTAAACAAAACTTTCAGAAAGTAATCATTAGGTTGACTTCTACAAACGATGAATGTTTAGAGTTTAACCCAATTCAAACATTTTTAACCTTGTTTTTACCTTAAACCTCAACATTAGCTGTTCATGTCAAYTCATCTGATAACCTGCCTGTAACCAAAGTATATCATGAACATGATCGTTTCAATACAACTCTAAGACAGTAAGTATAGCTGTACATTAACAACTTATTAATTTAAAATGACCTCCACAGCCAATCAACTTTAGACTTTGCAAAACAAAAGGCATTATTACAGTGAATTTTACTGAAGCTGAACAAAATCTCAGTGTGGTAATAGCTGACAGTCACGGACATATGCTTCAAGCACAAACAGATCATGCATATGCAATATATTGCATCACAGTTTACAATATGGTTAATATTGTCATGGCTTAACCAAAATACTGTAGCTATGTGTCATTTTTCAAATTAAAATTGATTAAATCTGTGACATAGAWGACATTCGGTGATAAATTCCTTTAATGGTGGGTCTTTGTTATTAAATCTCTGAAACCAGTGATGTGGTATTCCTGGTTTACTCATCCAGTATCACAAGGTTAAGTTATTTTTGGTTTACAGATGGTCAGCCTGCAGGGCTCATCTGTCCTGTGGACACCACCTATTGTTGGTCACTGCTTGCATCATGAACATTTTATCCTTCTATGCAAGATAAAGCCAACCAGAGTATTTAAATCACTGTTTCTTAAGAAAATGAACACAGCTTTTTTTCAGCAGGCACCTGTTTTTACCTCTATATTTATATTACCTGAAAATGTAATATGTACCATGTAAAAATATGAGTTTACAGACAATTTTACAAAGTTATTTAAATACATTTTTTTGGTTGCAGTTGGACAAAAAACGCGTCTTTTTCGTTTTCATCTTTTTTAAATAAATCAACTCTATTGGTCACTTGTCATATCCGACGCTAATGTTGGTATCATTTGTTGCAGTACATTCTCAGTCATAGAACATGGCAAATGAAAAAAAAGTAAAGAAGAAAAAAATGGACTTCTGTTCTGCAGCTGACATTCAGTASATGTCAAGTTGTACACATTGTCCATAATTTACATGGATTTTCACTCATTCTGCAGGTATACAGACGCATAGAGCAATATTGTGGATWATTTCAAGTTTYACGSATTTTTTCAGAAACTCAGTTTCCAATTTATTTAACATGTCAGAGCCTGTAGGACATAAAAAAACAATAAATAACAACGAATAACCAGCTTCCAACCCATTTTGTTGCTAGAAATAAGTTCTCCCGTCCTTATGTCATCCTGCTTTGCGCTGCAGGCGCKGGCATCTCTGTAGCCGACAGTATCCCTGAACACCCCCCCCCCACCCCACACACACACACACAAACACACCCACACACACCTCTAAAATTATGAATTTTTGAGGCTTATTATATACAGGTAAACATCCACAGGGGTAGACATGTACRAGCTGAAGGTGCTCATGTTTGGAGTTCTGAGATTTAAACTGCATGAGGTTAGTATCATTATTATCATTTAGGCTGATCCACTTATCCCTACCTCAGTGCTGTAAAAGTTGGATGAAATGCAATATGACCGTTCAGACTGAGGTCGCTTTAAAAACATCAGATACTGAATGTATCTGATTTAGTACCACATAGGAAAAAGACCTGGCTTGTATTTTAAAAAAAAGTTAAGGTTGTCATGTTCTTATCTCAAGTTTTTATTTTTACCAAAGGACCCCTGGTGGCTACTCCTGCAAAAATGAGTAAAACAACAAACTCACTGGAGAGACTATGTCTCTCGGTTGGCCTGKGAATGCCTTGGTGTCCTCCCAGAAAAGCTGGAAGAGGTGGATGGGGAAAGAGAGGTCTGGGCTTCCCTGCTCAAGCTGCTGCCTCCACAACCTGACTTCTGATTAAGTGGAAGATAATGGATGGATGGATGGATGGATGGATGGATGGATGGATGGATGGATGGATGGATGGGCAACAAACTCTCTTGAAACACTTCTCTTTACAATGTAATTTGTAGAAAAGCTGCCTTTTTGAAACCTGTCTGTAAAAAACAAAATAGAGACTACCGATTCAGACTGGATAAGTTATTAGACATATTCCAGTGTGGGGCCTCTCATTTTTCAAACACTTGTTTTTTTTATGTCATTCAAGTTGGAGAGTCCACATTTTTGTTTATCTATCAAAATATTTAGTTAGCCATTTTCACTTTTTGTCTGGTCAGTAATCATGTCAGGTGAACCTGTTTTTTTCCCCACGTTTTTAAGACGTTTTTAATTCTCTGTAGTCCCTGAGTATAACAGTTGTGTGCACTCTTTCACCATCTTTCTGTTTGAATCTAACACAGCAGCTAGAAAAGACCGCATGGCTGAGCTCCGAGGATGTCAGAGCCTCTGTTGTTGATGGGCAGAAACCTTGAGAAAACAAGCAGGACAATGATTTCCAATAGAAATCCACATGGCCGACACACTTCATCTGGCCCCTGAGGCGATCTGTCCATTGGCAGTAAAGTGTCAACAGGGAAACGGATGCAACTCAGCAATGTCTGGAACTCCTTCTTTTATTGTTTGTGCGTCCCACGTCCAGCAGCTGATTCTCAGTAATAAATGATTTTCATGGCACTTGGAGAAAACAACCAATATTTAGTCCCACGATATAAACTGTCATCGCATCCTTGTTACGAGACACCTTGTATTTAATGAGAGTGTTACTGTGAGGCTGAAATGAAACTGGATGGGAATTTTATTTTGGTTTCTTTTGGACAGAATTCAGAAACACATTTCAGTAMTGATAAAATGATGAAATTCTTACAWCAGGGCTGAAAAAATGTCCAATATTTGTAGCTCGACTGAAAACAACACAAATGTAACTTCTGATTTCAGTGAAATTATTTTCATCCATGAGCAAAATTATAGTCATTTCATTTCAGTGTCAAACATGGAATGTGTTTCAGGATCAAGGTTGAAGCCTCCGAAGCAGCATAGAAGAAGTCCACATAGATTCCTGCTAAGGTTTTTCTCTGTAGAGGTCATGTATCCATGTGACAGTCGCCCACGTGCTTGTTCTTCTATCCTCATGGGGATTTTGCAATGACTTCCATTTGTTTACCAGCCATTTCTATAGCCTATCCCTGATCCCTGACACTAAACAACACCTCACAGGTACATACCTGACCCTAAACCTAACCTAAACTCAGTTTACAAGTTAGTCCTAAACCTAACCCCTGACCCACCAAAGGTAAATCCCACAATGGGGACCAGGCTTTTGTCCCCATAAGGAACAATGGGTCCTCTTCAGGCTGTGTTCACTGGGGAAATGGTCAAAAAATTGTCCCTACCGGCAGGCAGAATTATGCACACAGACACACACACAAACGTTAGCTTTGATATGTTTGCATTGACTTCCATTCATTTTTCCAATCTCTTCCACCCTAAACCTAACTATCCCAGTACATACATTACCATAATCTTATCCTAAACTCGATTCACACCTTGGTCCTAAACCTGACCCCCAACCTAAAATCAGCATCTGTGCTCCTGTGGACCAGGCATTGGTCCTCATAGCAAGCATTAGGTCCCCRCAAGGCTGTATTTTGTTTGGAAAATGGTCCTTATAATGTAGCAAAAATGTTTACACACACATATCAATCCTCCTTTACCCAGAGTGGAAAACATTCAACATAGTTGCTACCACTGATTGTAGGATTTAGAGCACAGCTGGAGAACACCATCATGAATTAAAATCATGGGTCTCAACAAGAATTCTTGTTACATACTAAAAACTATGTTGTCTGTAGAAAAGATCAGACCAAAAAGGCTGTTTCCTGATATGTTTCTGAGCTAGTTAAGTTCATAAAACCACACAAAAAAAGAATGTCAAATGTATTTACTTTGAAGGGTTAATAACAAAGCCCATGATATTTAGCAACACTTTAGTTTCTGAAGCAAACTTTAAAAGCTTAGTCATGTTTCATTTAACACAAATACAWATTGTTCTATATAAGGAGGTTGACTAGACTTTTTTTGTTCTCAACTCAAACAAAACAAAAAATAGGTTTCTGTTTGTTAGCATTTTTTGTCATCAAATGTTTAAATTTTTGAGAAACTGTAAAAACAAATCAGRATTCAATCAGACTTTCTGGTATAGGCAGGTTTGTAAAGAATGGTCAAAATGAGATTTTTCCTGTTGATGCTGTGTGCTTGAGTGAAATTGTTGTATCATCCTATGTGTAGCTGATCTTATAGCCTACAGTGAGGGCACAGCAGAGCAAAAGTTTCATTCAGACATGTTATCCTGAAGTTGACTACCCAACACCATACTTGTAGCAAATGTTCACAAAAACACTGCAATTACATGGACTGTTTAACACTGAACAATTCTTATATATTTCAACAATCATTTCCACCCACTGCCTGGTGGTCTCATATGATATAGATGACTTTTTTCTAATTTATTTTGTACAGGGAGTTACATCATAACTTTTCAGAATTATGCTTTTTTTTAGTGCTGGTCCAACAATCTGCAACAGCATGGGCATACAGGGACATGACCAGACTGAGGATGGTTTCCATCTAGTTGTTAAAATCTTATATTGTTTGCTTCTTTTGATCTAAAACCATTTCATAATTATTCAAAATTATACAATCATCTAAATGTTTGAGAKTTAAAATCTGACTTAATTTAACAGATAATGGCACTTTACATTTTAAAATCGTTACTTTTTAAACCTCCACTGTCCTTTATTTAGCAATGGGTAATAATATACACACAACACAGTAACAGTAAGGACACCTCCTCATCATTATGGCCTCGTGATCCTGCATTAAAATGAAGATATTCATCATGCTAATTAGACAGCTTACTACAGGAAGCCTTTATTTGTGTGCGGCACACAGGACCACTGATCACCATTGTTTGATGACTCCATGAATAAGTCATATCCCAAAGCTATCCATATTTCATCAAACGTCCTCATCCATAATGAACGCTGTTCATCAGCCACTGCCCTCACCTGATCGGGGCTGTCTCGTCGCCCTTATCCAGCCACTCCTGCGGGGGGATGATGTACATACACCACAGGCCCCAGTTGTAGCCGTGGGCAGCGTTGGCGTACTGCTGCACCTCAAAGGTGTTGTATTTGATGTTGTCTATGGCTGGAAGGATGATGCGGGTGTGATCCTCTTTCATCCGGGTCAGAATAGGTTCAGACCTTTAGAGAGAGAGAGAGAAAAAARACGACAAGGTGTTCTGAATTACATAAGCAGAAGCAGAACTGCTCGGTTGAAGAGGRAGAGGAAGATGGAAGCAATCTGTCACTGGGCAAAAATTTAAGTCATGCCTATTTTAAGCCTCTTGGTTTTTTGGAGTTCTTGCAGCAAAGTTCGTCCAGACTGGTCTGATGGATGTTAAGAATAAGACACAGTATTTTTCCCATAACAAAGTAAAAGCTGTTAGCATGTACACATCAAAGCAATCAAAAATATGTTTTTTAAAGTTGATGATTACAACTGTATCTGTGAAGATAAAAAAAATCTATCTCCGCATTTTCATTGCTTTCAGCGGCACTGTCTGATAATCAGCACTCTATTGAACATTCAAAACATTTAATAGACACTTTTCTCAGCTGAGCATGAAAAAGACTAAAATGCTTTTATTTTAGTAATAAAACATCAAATAATAAAAGTCATTTTWTGTTCATTGTTTGTCTGAAACTTGTAAAATAAATCATCAGAACATGAAAAATAAAGATTAGTACTCAACTTTTTCCCTCCACACCTTTTGTTCCTTATTCTACTCTAATTCTCACCCTTCTACATTAAATGAAATTTTCTTCAGAAAGAGAGAGAAAAAAACAGTTTACCTGCAAAATAAGTTCAGATGCAAAAGAAAGAAACAACACATACAAGAGTATTGAACCAACCTGGATTAACCAACAATCAAGCAACTAACCAACAACTTTCARTTTTTTGTAGTTATTAGAATTGGAGGTTTATTACTTGGAATGCTGCAACATTTATTGCCCGAAGAGCATAATTAGTAAGCAATGCCGATTCAGGAGCTGAAAAATTCTCTTTCTGTTGAAGTCATAAATCATGGCAGAAATAATGTTTTAATCTATGTGTRGCTTAATGAATAGTTCTTAAAACAACAAAATGCAAACCAAAATCCTAATGAAGAGTTTCAGTTTAATCTGAGCAAAAACCCAAAGTCCATTCACAATTTATTTAATGTGGAACTGGAGTTGTCAGGATTCCAATCTCTTCCAGGCTTTTCCCATCTCCTTCTTGTGTTTCAGGCTTTTCTTCCACCGTTTCAAAGCTGATTGCTGCAGCTGCAGCACCCGGCTGTGACTGATCTGGGCTGACTAGCTCGACTACATGAGGCTGAGCTGAACCACTATCGATGGAACTTGGTGAAGTTCACATTCAGCCTTTTGAGTAATCTTTGTGTTTTGTCTGCCACTTCTAAATTTATTCAAACTTCTCTTCTTTTTCTCATAGATTCCTCKGTGTGTCCTGCCTTCATCTTTCAAATTCAGTTTCTGGAATACCATCCTCTGAATGATCCTCTCATGAACTGCCTTAGCAAACACTCTGCTAGCCTGTTTGGTCTGCCTGCCTGCTTGATTACACTTACCTTACCTGGACTCCTGCCTACCTTGAACCTAATTAAACACATTTTTAAACACATAGAGAACTAGTTGACAGTTTGAGATTGTTTCCAAGTCTGTAAACAAGTCAACAATGCTATTTGTGTCTTTCCTCTGGATTTCATTCTCTCTAATTAAACGGCTGAACCAAGATTTGGAAGCTGCTCTAAGATGTGCCACTTCTACAAATCCCATCACCTGGAGTTCTTACCTACCGTTTTGCACACATCCTGACCTCTACCTTCCAAAAACGAACTCCCTCCAAAGCCTCTGTCGGATACCAACCCCCTTTGTTCCCGATCCAGGAAACCACAAAGTGGTAAAGTGTTCAGTGGGAGTGGGTCCAGCCTTTCCCTTGTGGTGTTTCAGCTTTTCTTCCACCAGAAGCGAGGCTGTTAGCCGAAGCTGCAGCTCTTCACATTGTCACCGTGTTTTGAAGCAGCATGCACTTGTGAGTTATTTTTATTCCCCGAACCATGTATAACAAAAGGATTTAGTGTTARAGACTGAATAATGCATTCAAATGCACTCATTTCACATTTATGCAAGTGTTGCTTTAGAAACTGACACAAATAAACTTGCTAATTAGTTTTCATGAAAATGTTAAATAAAAGCTAAACATAGCAGACAAAACRCATTTGGTGTTTTCACACTGAGTTACATCTTGTTATGAAAATTAAATCTGCTTATCAATTTTGCTCAAAGCAAAACAATGTAACATTAGCAAATTACTGTAGGTAAATGTCAAATATAGATTTTCAGTTCTTGTCAGAAATCCCAACAAAGGGGACATTAAAAAAGATTCAAGCTTCAAGCCCCTCTGTTAGATAATTACAACAGATCTTATAGAAAATATTACTTTGTTCGCTCTGATGGCCTAGAAATCATTTCAGTGGAACAAAAATACTAGTTACACGTTTTACTGACTCAGTTAAACAATTGTCTCATTTTCTAAACCTTGAGCAGGTTTTCTCAGTTTTGTCATTTTGTGTTTGCCCTTTTATTTTTCTGGGGTTTGTWGCAGCCAAATAATTTATACTTCAGCCTGTGTCTTGGGGAAATTAAGCCTCCACAAGGTTGATAATAAAAGGTTTCGAAATGAGGAAAAAGCTGATTTTGACTTAATTTATGTCTTCTCTCTTTCTGTATTTGCTGTTTCATCTGTATACCACGGAAGATAATTCACCCTCTTCAAACCCAACAGTCAGGTTCACTTGGAGAATTGGATTTGATCTTTTTTCAAATGATGAAGCTCTATTGTAAATATACAATGACAATTCTCTTTACTCAGTCAGGCCTTCTGTTAAAAACAGAAGTTCAATGGGTTGGTTAATTAAAGGTTCAAAATGTAATCATAGTTAGTAAAAAAAAACAATGCATTCTAAAGTTGTTGTGCATCAAAATGTAATATGATGTTGAATTTTGGTTGATTCCAAAGGTTAATCAGTTGTAGATGTACATTAATTTGTTTTTTCTTAGTTTGTCCAATGGTTCATGTGACATTTTAATAATAAAAAGTAGATGCAAACAATTCAAAGAAAACGTTTACTCATTTAGCTGTGGCAGCCATCTTAAACAGGGTTGACTCCAATAGTTAAATCAGTTATAAATGTATAGCCAGTGATTACTTGGGAGTTTCATTAAAACCCATCAAGTGRTTCATGAGATATTTTGATAACAAACAAGGAGAATTAACTTCACATCACACACATAAAGAAATAACTATCATGGAATAAGTAATCTACTGGTGTGAAACATATTAGTAACGTGGGAATGTAAAAAACTGTAAATAACACTAAAAAGGCACAATTAAAAAGCAGCAACTTGTTATCTTATCTTCCAGCTTTCCAGTTTAGAACCACACAAAGAAAAGGGCTGTTTCCTCATAGTGATTCTGTATTTTTGGGCTAATTTTTGTTACACTTTGAAGAGCCAGTGAGCAGCAGATAAAACTGTATTTTAAAACTGACACATAATAGAGCTGAAATGCTAAACACAGCTTTAAACATGACTGCAGTTAAAAATAATATGCATACTGTAAGGGAAATGGGAAGTGTTGTGTGTCACGAAGAATGATAAATTACCTTTAGACTCCACTCAACACACACAAACACACTTCCCACCCCTATTACTCCATTCGGCAGAAGAACATCAGAGGGTGCTGCACTCTGTTTTAGCTTTTGTCTAAAGTTAATATGAAAAATCTGCTAAATCCCCTCTAGAAATATGTACTTATATACAGTAAATCTTTATGTTGAACTTACATTTTTCACAGTGAAAACATTGTGAATTTAAATAATCTTTAGCAATAGAAAATATCACAAATTGAGATTTAGCTGTCTCAAAATTAAAAGCAGCATTTCTGTTATTGCTTAAAGAAAGATCCTCTTTGGTTCAGCATCGGATCTAATTCAGTAAATGTTCTTAGTTCAGCTCAACTCAAATGTTTTCAAGCAMCAAATATGAAAATTAGGAATAAAAATTGCTAATATTGTTTCAACCTTGGTGTAAAAATCCTGAACGAATATAGGTTTACAATAGGGTTAGCCTTTCAAAAATACAGTAGATAAAGCTATCTAATTGTTAAGTGTCAATGTTGCTGGTAGGTTCAAAACTCGAGTGCAGGGAAAAGCACGAGGAACACAGGAAACAAAGCTAAATGATTTAAATCAAAACCTAAAATGCTGATATGGCAGATCTACTTTGAAAACACAGGGAGGCATACTGGAAATGGCAACTGGCTCATGAGAAGCACAATCCAGGACTAATTTAAMAAACAGGAAGACACAGAATGTAAAGGAAACCCTAATGTACAAAAATMACAAACACCTGGCAGGGAGACAAATAGGACAGATAAGTGTGTGAGGGACTGAGGCAGAAATGAGGGGTACATTTTTCTAATGCAAAGTCAAGTCTTTTGAGCTTCATGTTATGTTACGTCGTTCCCTCATCAAAAACATACCCAGASTGTTGCRTTCACTCAWGCATGTTTAAGAAATCCTTAAATTTCTTGTGGTGGCCATGTGGAGCTGCCTAAACTCTTGCTGGTACAAAGCACCGTCYATTTACACAATGCTCCTCCCTGGAGCTCAGTCTGCAGCTGTGCTCCCGCCCCACAGAGCACCCCTCCCCATAAGCATTGTTGTAAAGACCTGTTGAAGTGGGAGTGTATGAAAAAGTAGGAGGTTCTTAAACAGCAAGAGGGCAATTTCACTGTGTTTAGATAGACTATGATGAGGCAGGTTTTAACACCTAAAGCGGCTTTCTGGCATTTTTACATTGTTGTTTATTGTTTTTAACTTTTGTATTTTGAAGCACTTTGTGTACCTTTAGTTTGCTGGAAAGGGCTGTAGAAATAGTGATTGATTGTAAAAGTTCCAGTTGCAGTATGATTTATTGTAGAGGCAGGTTCTGATGCTAATCAGCAGCTCTCTGTCACCACAGCTCTTCACAAGACAAAAAAATATCAAGCACAACTTCAGTCAACATCGGCCCATTTTCCTGTCAAACAAAACTCAGCTTTTCATCTAATGAGCATAACTCTAGCTTTCTCAGCAAGCGTATGACTAATTGGTCGACTGTTTAGAAAAATGTAGCCATTCTGTCAAGGTCATCATTTAATGATCTAATAAAGATTTCTGACATTCTGAAATTCTCATTATGAGGATCTAATTCCACACTTCATTATAAGATCTTGAAGTTAAAAAACCTTTTTAGATGTTTCAAGGCAAACTCCTTAATTCACGTTACACAGACTTTAACTACATCGCTGAAGACAAAGGAGAGTCAAGGACTGTTTTCTAAATTAACGATAGTTGTTTTTTATTTTTATTTTCAGCTGTTAATGAGGTGATGACAATAATCAGAATGAACAGCTGAGTGATTTGCTGTATCAAACACTTGTACTCTTYAAACTGCAGAAGAAAATGACTTGGATTTATTAATGCCTGAACTGACTTAGGGTCAATGCCTGCCAGCTAGCAGTATAGACCCAAACGAACCGCTGCAGGCAACATTTGTTCGAACACTTTTTCAGAAATTATCTAAACTTAAAGTGGTCAGAGACACAGTCTTGTAACTCTGAGGCTGTAGGTTCAAGCCCTTTGGGTCAGGAAAAAACATCTGGCATTAAACAATTACCAAATCTTTCATTTAGGTTTCTCACTGTGATAACTGCTGCAGAAAGGAGGAATCCAAAGGGAAAAACAACAACATGTAAATTTGATCAAGCAAGGATCATAGCTTCCTGACAAACAGGCAGCAGCTTGGCTTACACACTCAGCTTCTGAACAATTAGTATTGTTGTTCCTCAGGGATGTTTGCTTGCCCCCCTACACTTTTACCTTTACAATATTGGCTGCACCTTCTTACGGTACAGTATTGTATCCCGAGTTTTGGGAGTATTTATGAAATGCCCCATTCCACTTCTATGCAGATGATACAGTCATCTTATTACCATCATAAATTCAAATTTCCAGTTTGATTTTGATACTAATATGGTGGTAATGTAAACAAAACCTCATTCATGAAAATCTCAAAGGGGAGCTGAACTTCTCAAGATTTACTGTAAACCATTCAAGGGGCTAAACTGAAATTGGACACCCCACAATATTCTATTCAACTCTCACTGAAGCTGTTTTATGCAGCCTTCTTCTCTAACTGACTTGGTTCAGCGATTAAATCCAATGTTAGGAAGCTGCAGCAGATGCTCCAAACTACTGAAACAAACATMTGTGTCCCACTGACCCCCATCCAGGATTTATATTATTTTCCAAGACTTTTTGAGCTGCTGCCTTCAGGTAAATGCCTCAGAGTGCTACGATGAAGAACATCAAGGCAGAAAAACAGCTTTTTTCTCCCCTCAGTCCATTTATCTCATCAACTTTTATTTCTGCCTCATAAATTACAAGGCTAATATCTCTCTCTGTGTGTGTAAATAATAAAACACTGCCATGGATTTATTTTCATCATGTTTTGGCATTAACTCCTGTAAAACTCTTACCACTATTCATTTTACATGTAAATACTTCTGTCCTATTCATAAACAGCTTTGTTTCAATCACGTGCATTTATCTGCACCTGTTCACTTAAACCGCATGTTACACTTTCCAATAAATCATATCTACAGCACACTGAACCAGTCACAACAAGCTCTCTACTGTTGTTTTGCTTAGATTTACTCATGTCCCTTGTTAAAGTTGTAAAATTGTGTTACTGTAAAAGTACATTCTGGAGGTTTCACTGGATTAGAAAAAGAAAATCCATGTGTGTGCAAGCATGTCAAAAATGGCTTTCTGCTTCAGACATTTAGATAAGTCAACAAAGATTAGGTCTCTGTGAATTTGATCTACAGTAAACTATAAGGATTTTATTTCTCACCAATATGACAGATAATTTGTAAAAAGGTATTTAAAGCAAACTATCTCTAATACTAAAATTCTAGAAATTGATGTAGTTGATGCGATATCAGTAAAAATAAATGTTTTTAATCAGAAAGAAAAACTGAAATGTATGGCATGCAAAAGTTTAAATAAATTTTATAAACAAATACAGTTTGCCAGATGAAACTTTTTTTTGGTTAAAAAAACATGTTTTCTTTCATTGATTGTTCAGACAGCTTTAAAAGGCTAAAGTAAATTGTGGCAGTGTTTATATGTGTTTGTTGTGTGCAGCTTGTTGGGAAATTAATCCTGGAACGGCCAGTAACCATCTTTAAATGCATCAAATCTTTCAATGTGAAATCATTTAGTGTCATTTTGCCTGGCAGTTTAAATAACAGCTTTTACATACAAATTTAGTGCATAAACAGTATATTAAAGTTGGCCAGTCTCCTGCCTCCTACAACAATGGTTCCCAACCTTTTTAGACTTGTGTACCCCCAGAGTCATTTTGTCATACCACTAGTAATCCCTCTGTCAAATAAAATGATGATTCTCTGAAACTATAATGTACATCAAGTGATTATTAAATAAAAATTATTTATTTAACCCCCTAGAATGTTTAATTCTCAGGCATTTTATTTTATTTTTTTCAAATCAAATTAAACATAAAGATAAAAATGTTGCCTTGAAAGTGAATACGTAATTAAATAAATAAACCAGGTAACGGCAGGTGCAGAAAACAGCAGTGTCCAAAATCTATTGTATTTTCCAAAATACATCAAAAACTCACCCAAATGAGCAAATTCCAAGAGTTTCTGCATTTTATACTGGATTCCATTTTGTGTAAATTCCGTGATTTCATCTGCATTTTCTGCATTGCTAAAATAATAGGGCCATGCATATTCCAGTCCTTTTTTATTTATTTTTTAAACATCTGGGAATTTTTTCCACGTACCCCCGTAATATGCTCGCATACCCCAAAGGGTACACGTACCCCTGGTTGGGAATCACTGTCCTACAACATACTGAACTTCAAGAAGCTAATGGCGTGTATTTGCCCCCAGGCCTTTCTGTGTGGAGCTTTCATGTTCTCCCTTTGCACTCATGGGTTCTCCTGTTTTCTCCCACAGATCAAAAAYATACATGTTGGGTTTGTTGGTGACTCTAAATTGTCCCTAGGTGTGAGTGAAAAGTGTGAATTCTTGTTTGGCCCCGTGATGAACTTTCTGACCTGTCCCACATGTACCCCACCCCTCTCACAATGATTGATGGATAGGCACCAGCTCCTCTGAGACCTGATGGATGGATAGATGGATAATGATGTTCACACAGACTSTCTCTTAATTGAAAGCATAACTGGAAAATTATCCATATCAGTCCACATTATACTTTTCATATTACTTCAGAAGATAGTGCTGAATCCAACATACATGATACATAAATATAGAGGCTTATACAGTTTTCTTGTCTTTTTTGTGGTTTTGGCGGTCAGTCTGGCCTGTGTTCTGAAGCTTTCAGTAATATCACAACTTTTTTTATTCACTTCGATTCAGCCWCTGCTAGACTGTGACAGGAAAAATACATTTCAATATTAGTATAAAAGAATAACAGTACCATTGGATTTATTATTATATTCCTGCAACCGCAGAACACAATCATTGAACAGCTCCATGACATTAACAAATGAAAGGAACATTTTTTAAAGGAATGCATATTGTCTGCTGCCTTGCATGCCAATGTTTTTGACTGTCTGTTGACAAAATATTYCACAAACCAGTGGACAGTAGACAGATTCATTTGAAACTCTCAGAGAAGAATTATTAGATTTATACACTGCCTGGCCAAAAAAAAAGTTGCCACCAAAATAAATAAATAAATAAAATAAAGGAAAATAAATGGTACAACGCTAATAGTCTGCAAAATCACTAGATTTATTTCCATCCAGTGTTGGCACAAAAGCGGCTGCACCAATCAACATGAAATTTGGCAGGACTGTAGATGAGTCTGACCTACACTGCGCCAGCCAACGGTTTTACGATTCACCCCATATTTGAGGAGGGGGCTCCATCCAAAGAGCAGGTGTCTGGACATGCAAAAATGCTTATAACACAAACTGTTCAACATAGAAACTTCAGATTTCTTTTGTTGTTTAGCTCTGATGAAGATCTATCTATCAGGCCCACCAATCAGTGACCCCCGTCCCCGGGACCCCCAATTTATCTGAAAAAGGGTGTATCTGGACATACAAAAGTGGTTATAGCTCAAAAATTATTAAACATAATAGCTTCAGATTTTCGCTGGTAGTTTAGCTCTGATGAGGGGCTATCCATCAGGTCAACCAATGCC
>NW_013952749.1:300615-302634 GCF_001266775.1 Austrofundulus limnaeus | reverse complement strand
CCCCCACCCAAACCACTACAATTTTGGGATGCACCTATGACATTTATGAGGAATAAAGACTCCTGAGTTCTGGTGCATTTGTGACTGGGGGGTCATTTTGTTACCACTATGCAGTATCTAGTTACCTGTTAGTGTCATCCTGATTAAAAATGGCTGCCATAGCTATTCAATCTTTGAAAAAAAAAAGGCTATGACTCAGTCTGTTTTACAGATGCTGACCTGAGACGGGGTATGGTAAAAGAGTCATACCCAGCTTTGATCAAAAATGGACAGAACAAGGTTTGCCACTAACCATTGGATTTTACTTTGCCTGTTTTTTAACAAAGCATTTTGTGAACCATGACCTAGACATGTGTTAGTGAACTTTTCAGGAAGTAATCGCTGAATGTACATTTACAACTCATCAAGATTAGGAGTCAACACAATTGAAGATGGTCACCAATGCTTGTAAATCTAATCCAATACAAGAATGATTATAACTTTCCAGATATTGAGCTTACTGTGAGTTTGGACTTTACAGCTAATGTTGACCARATGTGGCAGCCATGACTTTAAAAATCAATCAGTTTAGATGTAAACATTTAGTGCTTACTAACAGAGTTAAAATAGTTTTTTATGATTCTTGAGATATTTTGCTAACAGACTGTTAAACAAACACCCCCACCTCAACAGATAGACAGAAACACACACATTATTACCCACTTTTAATGGCAGTGGCTGATAGAAAGTCTAATAAACCATAAAAATAACAAACATTACACGCTAAATAATTGTAGGAGGTTGTTTTTAACCTTTGCTTCAGTTTCTCTTGTTGACAGTTTTTTTTACCAGATCACACACTAGAGAAACATTCAACATTCATCAAAGTTCTGCTGTCTGATTCATGTCTTTCATTCCAACCTCCCTGCAATGATATTATCATCTTCAGCATCTACTCAGCATGGAGCAGCTGTTACTCATCTAATCATTAATAACCTGAAACTGCAACTGTGCAGGGACTTTAAAAGCCAAATAAACATCCATTACTTGCACCTCCCCTTTGCAAATGTGTGTTTAAAGCCTGGCATAYAGTAGGCCCTGAGTAAAACTTGCTCTTGTTTCCTTTAGTCAGTCATGATTTTTTACAGCGTGCAAAGGGAAACAAGTCCTGTTTTAGACTTAGTCCTGTTTTTGTCACTACGGTCCTGGTAAAAAACAAGCTAAAAGTCACTTTTTTCCAAATCAAATCTTGTCTTTATCTTTGGAGTAAAACAAAGACTCATGCTTACTACTTTTATGTCTTTATTCAACTACAAAGATGTAATTTGACTGCATTCCTCTTCACAAAGCTTACTCTTGAATCAGTCTACCAATCAGCTTTGAGTTTTGTTACAAACTTTAAACTTTACGCATTACTGCACGCTGTATTAGATCACACCATTGATACATACTCATTTACAAAACTGGCCATGGCCTTCTCCATTTCTATTCACATATGTGTTTGTACACATGACTTGTTCTTCTTGACTGGACTTGAACTGGGTTAGGGAAAACCCCATCTCCATCTTTTACCCCTTATCTGTAGTTGGTTTGCAGAGACAAAAGATCCAGGAGACGAAACACAGACCTCCCTCTCCCCAGTACCATTTTCCAGCTCATCTTGGGTCTTCTTCAGTGTGGCCTCCTACCAAGGGAGGCATCCAGAAGGCATCCTAATTAGATGCCCGRACCATCTCAAATGACTCCTTTTGGTGCGGAGGAGCAATGCCTCTACTTTGAGTTCCTCCCGGATGAAGGAGCTCCTCACCCTATCTCTAAGGCTGAAACTGGCCACCCTATGAAGAAAGCTCATTTTGGCTTCTTATGTCCAGGATCTGGTCCTCTTAGTTGTGTTCCAAACACCATGATAATAGGTGGTGGTTGGAACATTGAGAAATTAGTGAATCAGAGTAAAGGAAAACAAAATAAGAAATTAACAACTTTGCCCCTCACTTTGAAATCAGCTAAAAATATATAGTTACCGTCCTATTTCCCTTATTG
>NW_013952749.1:292593-300359 GCF_001266775.1 Austrofundulus limnaeus | reverse complement strand
AATAAATAGTTTTTTTAATATTTCAACATTAAATCCACACAGAAATGATGTTTTAGGAATAACAAAATGGTATTTTTGGAAACAGRTTCCAAAGTGAAACATTGAAATATGAACCTTGCATTTTCATCTGGACAGCCTGGCTGACTTGTACAATTCTGTAAAAGGGATTTTAACTCTCAAGTCTCTTTCCCCTGTGATGGACTTGTAACCTGTCTGAGTTGTATCTCGCCTCTCACACTCGTGACTGCTAGACCTGGGCACCAGTGACCCGGAAAGGAAGACGTGGGTAAAATGATGGATGGATGGATGGTCTCTTTTCTGGTTAAGGAAGGGGTAAGTAAAAAAAAATAAAATACGGGGGTGGTCAAAAAGAGGGGGTGGAATAAATATGTAGTTGATGCAATATCACTGTAACCATAGGCTGCAATTTTATATCACCACATCAAAGCAAAACAGAATTCAGACTATGGTTCAACAACGCTCGCCTCTAAAATCCTTACAAACCATTGTGGTGTGAGGGAATGGGAAACTGCTTTCAAATGCAACATACAGCATGATACAATTATGTTTGCTTTAATAATAATGTGAACCAGCAATATAATTCAGCTGCGAATGTACAGCTTTCCCCCCGGGGGGTGTGAGATCGTGCCAAATGAATCACAGTATGCTGCAGCTGAGATCTGACGGTGCCGTCTCCAGCTCAGTATGCACAGGCAGTGCATGCAAGGTCATTGAGGGAGATTCACCACAACATCYACAGGAACCATCCATCTCACTTATCACCGTACGTGCCACAGTGAGTAATCATATTATGATAAATAGGGATTCTTTCCATACGAACAAACAGAAAAGCGCCGATTACACAAGTGGATTTATCTGAGCAACGAAGAGCAGAATGTTCGCACATATACCGCAGATAATAAATTCGCACACAGATATCTGAGCATTCTGTAGAACTCTCTTGAAGACACCTGTCATCTTTTCCATCGCTATATTCCTTCACCCAGCAAGGAGAAAAAAAAAATAAAATCACAGAAAATCTGCTCTACTTTTCATCGACTTCTGTAAATAAAAACTCACACAAAAGCAAATCTGAAGGAAAGCCATCCTATGGCTGCAGGTTGTCAAATGAAGATGAAGGTGATATATGTGTGTGTGTGACAGTGTGTGTGTGTGCGTGTTTGGTTGCAGGAAACAGCAGAGGAGGAAGTAAAAATCTCACATCAGCAGAAGGTGAGCAAACACGGTAAAAGACGAGCGGGAGGCTGAGCACAATAACGGAGCAGGGTAAACTGTGTGACGGTGAGAAGGCTTGTGTGTGTGTGTGTGTGTGGGGGGGGGGGGGGSRGGRGAAGCACATCTATTTGTGGAGGGAACAGATGGGAAAACAGTTAAGGGAACCACAAGGGTATCACTTATCATCCATATGATGAGGCGATGCTGACTGGGTGACCGGCCTCGTGCAACATCTGGCCTTCTGACTCAAACCACGAGCAGCCAGCTYCCGGCTCATCTAAACACTCATCTGCAAGGGTCACAAGGTCATTAGGTCTCGGTCGGGTTCCTGACAAATCCGTGAAAATGTGAACATGTATGCAAACTCGAGTATGACCTAGTCATAAAACATATAACCTTTACATTTTGATAGAGAATTCGAAAATCAGCCTGAATTGTAGTTAAAATACAAAAAGTCCCCCCAAAAAGGCTTTAACTTCTGCATTATAATAGGAACAAAGCCACAGTTTTATTAGAAAAACTGAATAAAAATGATTTTTTTTCACTGTCAGCTTATCACTTCCTGTCTGCTGTCAAATCAAATATTTTGTTCCAGTATCACACTGTATGGTGCAATGAAACCATTTCACTTTTGAAACAAACATGTAACAGAATAAATCTGCTGGTAACAACATGTTAATTTGGTTTAACTGTGGTTGTTTGCAGATTTGTTTCAGTGGCTGAAGACGGCTGCAAACTGAAACACTGAGGGAAAGTCATGATCCAATGTCTGAGACTATTAGACAGTTAGACATATTTTAAACTATATCAGTTATAAATGAATTGTTTTCTGTTTTTTCTTTGATGTTATAAACATAGTGTTGTAATTTTTTTATCTTGTCAATCAAAATATGAGTAATGTATTCATATTTTGTTTACATTTTTCCCATCCACTTAACTAAAATGGCTGTCTCATATTGCCAGTTGAACACACATTTCTAGCCGTCTCTATCCCTCGGCACCTTTTTCTGGCAACTTCCAAAAAAAAAAAGGTCAACTTTACTTAAAATCCTGACAGCATGACAGACACAATTAGGCACAAATTCCATCTACTTCTTTCCAAATAAACTCAAGCTGAAAATATTCAGAGTGAGACCACCAGAAGTAGTTAAATATAATAATTTGTGCCCAGACCCCACAACTATCATAATTGTATAAAGCCTCATTCAGCTCATTCTGAAACTCCACTTGCTCTCACCTTTCACAATCTCTCAGTCAGTGGTATCATTTTAATCACACACACATTTTCATGCATCTGTTATTTGAAAATGTAAAAAGAAAACTTGCAAATAATAAATCTTGCCTAAAGAGCTGTCTCAGTTAAAATCTAGGCTGCATTGCGACTTATAAAGCTATCCGTAAGCTATATGTAAATCTGCACGGCATGCCTCTGTCGCTATAAAACAACAATAACAACAACAACAACAACAACAACAACAACAACAACACAAAAACAACAACACAAAAAGCAAAGCAGGAAGCCAAAGGTCAGACAGGACAGAGAAACAGCTTGGACCCTCTCCTGTTAAACATGACCTTTCCTTACCAGCCAGTGTTGAACTCAACATGAGCATCAAAGAAGCCGACAACAGGTGCCGTGGCTGCGTTCCAGCCGTGGATTCTGGCTCGGATCAAACCCTCCCGCTTGTTGTTCCTCACGATCTTCACCAGGCCCGGGTAGCGTTTGTTCACATACTGGTCCAAGTTGAATTTCAGCTCCACTGGAACAGAACAAAAGTATAAAAAGAATCCTCCTTTAAATTAAAGCTTTTACAAAATGTAACAAATTATTTGAGAAGATGTTGCTGGCCAAATTTGACCTCCTTTATATTTGTCATGTTAAAAAATAATGGTAAACTTTTACAGTAACATGCAGTTTTTGAAGAAGCTGGTACCGTTTGACTTTTCCTTCCAGTTTCCATCCGATTTATCTTAATATATCAACCCTAACCCAAAATACAAACTAGGAACCTCCTAACTGCTTGGACAATGTCTTAGTATCACAAAGAATCCAAGAGGGAAAATAGACATTTATCTGGTTATAAATAGTTTAAATTTGTTCTTCACTCTATAATAAACTCAATAACTGTAGAAGACTGTGGTTAAATGAAATATACTGTAGGTTTGAGACAAATCCATCCATATTTTGAAGTTCACACCATTTTATAGCAGAACAAAGACTATTGTTACCAGTGAGTCTGCTTTTGTTAATTTATAGTTTTTGATGTTCACAAGTATCTTTAAAAATTTGAATAATGAATAAATTTGTGTCCTAAACAAAGATGATTGTCATCACTACATTTCACTTCTCAATGCTGATTTTACTGCACTTTAAGAACAGAAGAGGCAAGAAGAGGAAGCCCTGATATTTTAGTCTCCACCTTCCCTAAAATTAATCTGTTTTAGTCCAACAACAGTCAGAAGTGGAATCTATTTGATCAGTCTAAATGAGATTATGTTAAAGGTTACTATAAAGGCTGCTGTTGTCAAAGAAACCAGAAACAACGGATCTGAATGTCAGACTCAGAGGGCCTTATGAACCTGATAAGACAGCCAAAGTAGGCTCACTCTGCTACTGAATAGAGCGAGGCTCAATTAAATCTCCAGCCACGGCCAGTGTCTCTGCATGCTTTATCAGAGGAGGGATGTTAATTATGCTACCTGCATCTGATGAGACATCGAGCACTACAAAGAAAAAAATTTCACCAGGAACAAACAGCTAAAGGGGATGAATGGTAATATTAATACATTTGATTTAATCAGGCTTTAACTCAGTAGACACAAGACAGTGAATGTAACTTTTTAAATAGATTTTAAAGTAGTTTTTTTTCATACTACAGCCCTCCAGAATTTATCACAACCACGTGGATTGAGAAAGCAGAGTTACAAAACTTTATCAAAATGTGAAATTATAAGATTTCTGGAATCAAAAATAGTTACACGTTTAGATTTACATATAATAAACCGTGGCTTCATATAAGCAATCTGTAACTTGACACCCCCTCTTTTAATGTTTATTTAAAAAGATTTAAACAAAATCACATTTGGTCAAAATGACCTCAGCACATTTTCAGATTCCTGCTTTTTAAACTACTTTTTGATCCCTGGATCCTCCTGGATATCATGAGCAATTCCAGCAATATGCCTTGATTTGTTATTCTAATTAGGATAAACTCATCAATATTAGGTTTGATTTCCATGTTTAGGTTATTCTCAGGATTTTTTTTTTACTTAATTTTAAAGAGGAGACCACAAATAATATTTGGATATTAAGAATGTTTGAAAAAAAAGACAAACATTTAAGGCTTTTCTGCTCAAAATCATTCTTTTTATAGCTACTCAAAAAAAGAGACTTCGACAATATTCTTTAAGATTATCAATCCATCATTATCTATATCTGCTTCTTCCTCTCAGGGTCACTGGTGTCTATATCCAGCAGTCACTGTGTGAGGGATTAAATGGGTTTGGTTTCATGTGGTGGGAACGTGACAAGTGCATTGTGTTTAAGAGTGACCTAGTCAATCATCAAACATCTTTTTTTAAATATTGTTGCAAAAAAATGAAATTTAGCTATTCATTTAACTCTAACCAGGATTTGTGTGTTTCTGATAATGTGGGAGTGATTTTTAGCTTTTATCAAGTGTAGCCTTGGCTGTTAAACTATTTTTAGCTTTTCATCAGCAATGTGAAATTCCTGATTGTGTCTGAGCCAGGTTTGTCAGCTGAGATGGACCGAGTGGGGGCCGAAACCTGCTGGAGGGGAGGAGAGGACAGTGGGGGTGTGTGGAGAAATGGACGAAACTACAATTTACTGAGGGATAAAAACAGTCTAAAAAGGGAAAAAAATAGCGCCACAGTTGAGATATTTATTATTATTATTATTATTATTATTATTATTATTATTATTATTATTATTATTATTATTATTATTATTATTATTATTATTATTATTATTATTATTTTAAAACAAATTTAAAGCATCAGATACAAAAGACACGGGCCATTCTTATGGGAGGGTTAAACTGAGTCCTTCTATGATTTTATTAATCTGACAGCTTATTAATTATGAATGCACAATTTGATGCAGAGCCTTGATCTTCCTCATTCCTAATGCTGAACATGCTCCACTGATTTCCTCTTTAAATGGCAATAAACTGAAGAGATAATAATTTGAATTTTCATAATAATAATAATAATAATTTTATATATATATATGTGTGTGTGTGTGTGTGTGTGTGTGTGTGTGTGTGTGTGTGTGTGTGTGTGTGTGTGTGTGTGTATGTATTTAAATGACTAGTCAGCAGAAAATACATTTTGCACTAAAGCCTGTCATTATCTTGTAACAGTGTTGATGTGAGGACTGAAAAGGCTCCTTTGCTGCAGTTTCTCTCCGGGTCACATAGTCCAGTGCATTTCTCTGCTAATGTATTTCTTCCAGCTGTATGAAAAAGAGCCMGCGTTCTCCGCTTTTACAGACGAGACTGGCTGTCCTCGGTGGAAGTAAAGTTTGCCGGGCATAGCAAGTTGAACAAATTGCTGTCTGTGTTTTATAGGAGGATTGATGGTTGTTTGAGCTTCTCCTGCAGGTTACTGCTGAGCGCTCCACTTTCTGAAGGAGAGATTAATAAGGATGCTTGTGGGACACGGGCTCAGAACAGCACCCACACCTACTTGCTGACTTTGGCTTGTGAAATAAATCAGCCAGCGAAAGTGTAAAAAAAAAAGGCAACGTAATCCCTAGCCTTTGTGATTGAGGAGACACAGTGAGCGGAAGGATTGTCAGGAGTCTTTTTTCTAGCTGAACGCCTTATATCGTTGTGGTCGCTGCGGGGCAAGGAGGGTGGGGAAGGGAGAAAGACTTCAGAAGCACTGACCCTTGAAGAAAACAAGCATTAGTATCTGACAGGATATTAAAGCAGCAAACAGCTCACAAGGACTTTTTTATGTCCTTTTATGTTTCAATCAAATATTGTGTGCTCCGTTTTTAAAACAGAATTATGCAATATATATATATATATATATATATATATATATATATATATATAGAAACAATTTTCACTTCTGTGTCTGAAGAATCCTTGTGTGGTGGATGTTTTTACACTAATGCCATAAGGGAGGATTATTAGCTCATTGCTGTCGTCCCATGAGGGTGAGTCAGGGCTAAAAGCTGGATCATGACTCGGTGATGAAGCAGGGGCCTCTGTGAGAGTTCTGTTTTTACTCTTTGCAAACCTGCAGGATTTTCCTGACTTTTATTTTAGTAAGATGATTTTCAACTCCATTGTTACTTGTGTGCTGCTGTGTTTTTTTTTAGCTTCAGTAAAATGATCCCTCTCAGAGGAAGAACATTTTCTTCTGCTCTAAAGCCCAGTCTCCTGAATGTGGACTTATGGACTTGTCTCAGACATTGATCCCGAAACAGGTTGGAAATTGATTTGTTTCATCGATCATGGGCAGACTAGTGAACTTACAAAGCAAGAAAACTGGCTTGCCCCATGCAATATGATGAATGAAATATTCAAATAAATAAATAAATAAATAAATAAATAAATAAATAAATCTGATCCACCTTATCCGGGTATAAAACTCTCAGAGTAATAATACTGACAGGTTGTGTTAGAGTGCATTTATTCACTGAACCCTCCTAATAAAAACACAAAAGATASATTTTAGATTCTTACACATAAAAATAAATCATCCTTTTTTTGTGACAATGACCTGAACTATGAMAAACAACTCAGTGATACTTGAATAAAATTAGGTTTTGTCTCTGCTTCTGCAGAAAATATGTTCAAGTTTTGCCACCATATTGTTGAATATTATCTCAATAAAGAACAGAAAAAAATTTAATGTAAAATAACACACTTCAAAGAGTAAAAAAAACTATTGAAAACATGAAGAATCACAACAAAAGGAAGCTAAAACATGAATACAAAAAAGTTTCCCTTCATTACATTTCATATCACCATGACTCAGGTGGATTTTCTGCCCTGCATTAATGAGCAAATCCTACTTTTTAAAGGTCTAATCAAATAAAATAAATTTTAAAAAAGATCCTTACTCAAAATTAATTTAAAATCTTAATATCGAGGGATGCTTTTTAAAATGTATTTTCGATGAATCATTAAGGTTTTTTTTTTAATTTTTTCTTGTATTTTATGAAGGTGAATCCGGCAGGATTTAATCAGCCTTTCATTTCCCCTAAGATTATGAATAAAAATAACCCACAGTCATTCTGGTTGACACAGGCAGCCAAATCTTATGGATGAAAAAATTAAAGTAAGATGACAGAGCTGTTGTTGTGAATAAACTCAGCTGCTAGTAAATGTCACAGGCTGTCTCAGTAAAAAATTAAATAAATCAAAATGTATTACCATCATTTTTTGGAGAGGGGTAGTTTGGGGGCTTTTTTGTAAAGGTCATGTTAATGTTAATTTTCTAATGTTGCAACAGCTCTAACGCTGAAAAAAAAAATCATGTGTTGAGTGAGA
>NW_013952749.1:290674-291881 GCF_001266775.1 Austrofundulus limnaeus | reverse complement strand
AAAATAACTAGCAGACACTGAGCAGAAAATCGACGTAGTTCAAAACTCCATCTTCTGTTTGCTGATTGGCCCGGATGAAAATTCCCCTGAAGAAATCCTTGTCTATGGGAGAAATCCCAGATGGAACGGTGAAGGTAAACTAGAATTGAGTGGAACTGCATGGGAAGGTAAGGGCCAGGCTAAGAGAACTTCACTTACTTTGAGAAAATCCAGATTATAATCTAGCGTTTTTAAATTTAATTTTAGATGGAAAATTTTTGCAGTGCTGGCCATTTTTTCATTATGATTTCATATTAAACATCTGTCAAGGTCTATTGGAGATGAACTCGGGAGCAGGTGGACACAAAGTGTTCAAAGGGTAAACAAACCATATTTAAAAACAAAGCACAAAGGCTGGTGTAGCAAACACTCACAAAACACAGGGAGGCATATGGCAATATGACCAAGACAGAAACCCTACTATGAGCTGCTRAGGATGTGGTGGCAAGAGACCGGTTAAATACATACTGTACAAAGGGAGAGTRGAGATGGGCAACACCTRAGACTAATCACTGAAYATGATTGCTGGAAGGAGAGGGTGGCAATGAGGAACTGGAAATCTRCTGAGCACTGACTGAGGGCAGAAATGGAACACTGGAGGCTTAAACACAAAGGTTACAAAGAAACCTAAACACAGAAGCACAAGTGGATAAGAAAATAAACCTCACATGAAGACAATGTCACAGGGAATTAGAAAGTGAATACAACTTATTAAACTCAAAGAACCATTGAAGTAAACCAACCAAAACAGACTATGACGATATCCATGTCCTGCGTGTTAGTGTTATCTCTAATATTGAATTAGTAGAAAAGGATGTACAGTGATAAACTAAGTACATTAGACTGTTACCTTGCTGATGAATTTTGATAATATTTGCTTTCATTCTAGAATTTTCCTGATCCTGGTTCAGGATCAGTATTTGTTTAAGGTAAAAGAAAAGTTCAGTTATACCCAAGGGCTTTTTTAAACATTAAAGTCATAAATAATTGTAATTTTGTATTTTTTCACTTGGAGAACTGGGTTGGAATACRGGGCAGAGCTTTAAAAAGGTTCAGATCTAATTTAACAGAAAGACGTTTCTATGTCCGTGTTGGATCTGCTAAGTCCTCTCCAACGCCTCTCACGTATGGAGTACCTCAGGGATCTATTCTTGGACCTCTTCTTTTT
>NW_013952749.1:287712-290641 GCF_001266775.1 Austrofundulus limnaeus | reverse complement strand
GTGTTGGTCTTTCTAGAAGTCACTTTCTAGACGGTGGTTGATTTTAAATGCTGCTGCTCAGCTTTTAACCGGTACTAGGAAGCGAGAGCATATTGCTCCTGTTTTAGCTTTTCTTCACTGGCTTCCAGTACATTTTAGGATAGATTTCAAAAATATTTTGTTTGTCCTCAAATGTCTGCATGGCCTTGCCCCACTGTATCTCTCTGACCTGCTTCAGCCGAATGTTCCCTCGCTCTCTGTTAGGTCAGCAGATCAGGTTAGTTGTCCCGAAAACAAAGAGGAAGATGAAAGCTCATTCTCAGTTGCTGCCMCAAAACTGTGTTATAGTTTACCATTACATATCAGACAAATTGAGTCTCTTCTTGTTTTTAAGTCTTCTCCTAAAACACTTTCTCACTGGCTTTTGACTCAGCTTGAAGTGTTGGTTTTATAAAGTTACTGTTATTGGTTGTGTATTGTCTGTTTTTATTTCTGGTTATTTTGTACAGCACTTTGGTCAACTTTGTTGTTTTTAAAGTGCTTTATAAATAAAACTGGAATGGAATGGAATAGAACAGAGTAATTGTATTTTTACATACTGTATCTATGTATATTGGTGATTCTATTTGTASGGTATTAACCTTGATTCAGCCTTCTAAGCAAAACTCTTGCAAAAAACATATTTTGAAACAAGGATGAGGACTATGATTAAAAGAATAAAAAAGTGCATCACTTGCATTTTAAAACCTTTTTGCAAGATTTATAAAGAATACTATTTTTGCCATCATTGCTTATTGTTCAAAATGTTTCTGAATAGCCCTCAGCTGAATGTTTTCTTAGTGTCTCAAATATTGAGATTAATAGTGACATTTTACAGTCTTCAGATGCCCAGAAAGTGTTTTTCAAACATCCACTGCTGACAAAACAGTGAAGAAAGACTTGTGTTTGGGGGGCACACAGGGCATGGTGGTGGGTTGATTTCTATGTCTGTGGTTTTAGTAGCTTTTAACGGCTCCCTTTTTAATGGAAGGCAGTTAGAGCCTCGGTGGGGAGCAGAGACGAGACAGTGGTGACTCCTGTGCAGCCTTCTTTCAGTATGTTATTTATGTGCCCTTTTCCTCTGCAAGCCTGAGGGAGGCAGCTTTGTTACTCTGAGCCAAGTGAAGAAGAGCCAAGTGTGGTCCATAATCTAGTTCAGTGTCCCTCTCCCTCTAAACTGAAAAGCTTTTGGGATATGGAACCAAGTGCAGTCAGCTGGTGTGGGCGTCACGGCATCGATGCAACTGAAGGATTTGCCCACATTGCTATGGAGACAGTAGCATGCAGCAGTTTGAAGAAGGAGAGATAAATCCCATCCCCCCCTACACTCACCCGTTCTTTTTTTTTTAAGCTATTTTAAAACCTACTGCTAAAGTGTTCACCCTCTGGAGTTCTCATGCCTTTTTTCCCTCACAAATCCAAGCACATGAAAAACAGTGACACACGTGCACAAACATGCACTTAAATGTGTACACTCATCACTAAATTAGTGCGGGAGCAYTTAACCTACATTCTAATAGGGAAGACAAAATCAATAAGCTGAATAAACAAAAATACAGTTTTAGACAAGGAAAAAATAAAAGATTTATGATTCTAAATAAATGGATGGATTTAAGTAAAAAAGGCTCTATTGAAGTTACAAGATAATTGAATAAGTGAATGTTTCGAAAGAGTTTTGAATCAGGAAATAACTTTCAGCGTCAGTTCTGCGGTCAGTAAATGTGGTCAAGACAAGCTGCTTAGAGGGGCTGCGTCTCAATTCAGAGGCTACAGCCCACGTAGGGCGAATTTGTCTGCTCACGTCACTGTGTCGTGCCGCAGGCTGTCCCAATTTATAAGCACCTACTCATGCAGCCAACAAAACCCTAAAAACGTGGGCTGCACCTGAGTATCCCGGATGGCTGAGGATACCCCAGGAATCATTTCATCATTAGAAAACTAAACAGGAAAAAATAGACAACTGAGTTTTGTGGGTTTTAGCCAGCCCCTTAACTGAGACACAGCCAGTGTGTGCAAGTGCACTTTCTGAGAGCTGGGCTTTGTTTTACACTTTATTTTTTACTCATCACTTTTACTGAAAGTGTAAAATGTCCTACCGCTGTCACTGTTGTCATCTACAAGGATGATTTCTTTGAGCAGGTGTGCCGGTGTGTGGTTGACCACACTRTGAACGGAGCGCAGGATCACCGACAGAGCCTCGTTCACAAAGATGAAGACCACCGAAATCTGAGGAAGGTCGTCCGGGTATGTCAGCTGCTTACACCTGAGGAGACAGACAGAGAGAGAGAAATTATCCAGTGCCAAAATGACTACACAAACTTTGTTTTGTGGCTTTCATCTAGTCACAGCAAGAAAGTCCCAGGTAAAATTTAAAATGTTATTGATAGATGAGTTCCCTTTTGTTCCCCAGTAAACCATGAAAGTGAAGCAGCATGCAAAACAGCAGGTCTTTGACTGGAACACAGCAAGTAATTGTGATGATGAACCACAGAAACGTCTGTACAACAGCAGAGTTTGTTCACAAAGGGTGTAAAAAGAGGTACATGTYAGGTACAACTAATGATTTCAGTAAAGGCTCTGCTGCTGATGAGCATGTGCAAAGCACCACCTCCAAAATAAAACACTGAGACAGGAAACACARTTAATGGGATTAGCTGCATCTGTTTAATTAGTCCAAGTGTTAACACAGACAAATTTATGACAGGCTCGTTGAGAAGTAAATCAGCTTTTTTTCTGCTGGCTGAAGTTTAGAGTGTCTTTTTTTCCAAATTATCCGAATGTTAACTGACACAGAAATGGTGTGAACAACTTTATTACTCACAAAAATATGTAGTAAATTTGGAATCCTGATTTATTTATTTATTTATTTATTTATTTATTTATTTATTTATTTATTTATATTTACTTGTTT
>NW_013952749.1:286320-287507 GCF_001266775.1 Austrofundulus limnaeus | reverse complement strand
GGATTGCCCAAAAAAAAGGTTTAGGTTGATGATGAAACTGAGGCGCCTAATGTTTTTTTTTTATGTATTATACAATAAATACAGATTTAGTACAGATGTCATAATATATGCAATAAGCAGGGCTTAAAGTGTTTTATCACCTGACAGATTTTCATTATTTTGAACAGATTTCCATCACCTGAAAGTACAAAATAAATAAATAAAAATCTCTGACTGTTAAGTTCTCAGGTTCTATAGCGGTCTTATTGAAGCCGCTCAGTCTAATGATACAGGATTGAACAGACACTGTGTTTCAACAAACCAAACAAACCCCAGGTCCATAGTTTTAACCAATCAGAGCAGAGCTAGGTGAGGTGCAGCAGAGACAGTCTGTAGATGAAGCACCGATCAGTYCACAGCCCCTGTCCTRCATTCAATTCAATTCAAATTCAATTCAAAAATACTTTATTGATCCCAGAGGGAAATTTGGTAAATGAGCAGACCTCTCCTCCTGCACTTCACTCCCGAGCTACCCAAAACTTTGGTATCCAACCTAACTTCATATAAAATGTTTTATGTGTTTGGAACCTTGTTATCAAACATATACTGTACTGTATGTCCAAACTCCTCTATTCATGAGAGAGCGCTGCCACAGTGCACACAGGCTGCGAGTCTTTCTGTGAGATTTGCTGTTTTAGTTCTTATTGTGTATTTGCTAACATAACGATAATGTGACAAAACTGCTCTGTGATAAATATAGTTCAATAAATGCTCAAACATGAAGAATAAATATTATGAGATGACAACAATGGCTAAAACCATTTAAATAAAATAGTCATTTTAAAAATAAATAAGTCTAACATTAAAATTATGGTTTTATGTCAAATTATGGAGATGGTAAAATATTTGTATGACTATATACTATATATATTATATACTCAATATCTACCAAAAAAGTTTAAAAAACTAAAATGACAATAAATTAAAGATATGCACACAGTGTATATTGTTAGGTGAATAATGTACATGCCCGTAGTCAAAGTACACATGATAGCCATAGCAGTATACTGTACTATGTACTTGTGCACGTGGGTGTATGGGTGGGCACGTTTTTGATACATTTCACAGAAGAAGCAGCCTCGTGGGGACCAAATGCGCATGGTGCGAACCAATGCCCAATCTTCACAAGTACAGTTGCTAATTCAGGG
>NW_013952749.1:284130-286293 GCF_001266775.1 Austrofundulus limnaeus | reverse complement strand
GGGATGGGGTGTGTGTGGTTGTGTGGGGGGTTGTTAGGACCAAGGTTTGAATTGAGTTTAGGTTAGTTTTTAGGCTTAGGTAGGTACCTGTGAGGTTAATTTTAGGATAAATGGTCAGGGTTAGGCTATGAAATGACCAGAAAATGAAAGAAAGTCAATCCACAGTCCCCATGGGGCTATAAAAACCAACCTCTGTGTGTTATAAAAAATATTTCCATCAAAAAAAATTTTTTTCACTTTAACTCGTGAATAAATGTGTTGAAATATATGTATCACAGAGCAACACAAGGCATGTTTTAGCATGATTATGAGATAGGCCTCCTTCAAACTGAAAATAGACTCTGATATGAAAAAAAAAAGAAAAAGCCAGTATGTGGACAATCTTTGCAAGGTCTTTGTGTAGTTTCTGGGGTTGTTTAAGAACCCAAATATTTACATGTGCCAAAGGCCAGAGTGTGGTAGATCCAAAATGGTTTTGACCATGCACACGGTGGTCATGATTAGGGATGGGAACCGGAACCAGTATTTTTTTCTGCACTGGTTCCATGTGATTAATTTTGACTGGATTGAGAAGCTCCAGCTTTAACTGTATCTTTAATGTTACTGGTGTGTGGGATTCCTGAGATTACCTGTCTGACATTCAAATGTTGGTGAGTGAAATCTGTTCATGTGTGGTGTGTTGTCTCTATCGTGGGGCTTTACACGACACAATGTAGGATCGAACTTGTTATATCCTTGGTCATGTGTGGGTTGTAGTTTTTGGAAATCAACATACAGAGCACACACTAAGGGCACAGCAGAGCATGAAGCTAAAAGGCTTCTCAGGCAATGGTCAAATTGGCTTTAAGAAGATGGAAACTTGTTTCTGTATTAAAATAACAGACCTTGGCTGCATGGGGAGAAGGTGTAAAGCTTTATGAAAACAATAAGGTACAAAAAAGTCTCAGAAGTGTAACATGAATAAAGATAATTGGGGTTTTCAGTACTAACAAGGCCAAGTGACCACCACCCAGGATAATCCACCTCTTATTAAGCCTTCAGTGAGTTTTCTCCCCAACCTCTTTGGTCTCTCCTGCTTCCTCTTTTAGCCCTCACTGAGGCGCTCCATGGGGCACTTTAAGACATCTTCCATTAAAATCCTACTTTAAGTTGCCACCTAAACCARCTCTACTGAAAACAAAATGTGCACTGCATCATTCAGATTGATACTTTACTTAGTCTGAGCTAACACATTTATTGAAACATGTTTACTACTTTATAGCTAAAACCTTGTTTTGAAGTCTTTCAAGCTTTCAATATTTTTTTTGGAAGCAGTATTTTCTCCATTGACTGTATACAGTATATGTAGACCTTAACAGGAACTCAGAAGTTGAAGCTGGAACAGAACCAACTTCCCTACAGGCTGCTGGTACAAGTTTCAAGACTCTTGCTGGCTTCGATTCAAACAACATGATCAGCCTACATCCGATGAATATTTCCACAGCATTTCTTTAAGGCTTTGATTGCTAAAGCTGAAAAMCATATTTCCCTCTCATCTGCCTTTGTTTCACCATGTTTTTTCTTCCCTGTTGAGTCATTATGCACAGATAATGAGTTGGCTATTATAATTGTTTGCAAGAGAATGAACAATGTGTAAAGCTCAGAAAATATAAAATCATGAATAAACTATAGTGCAAACACATCGTTGAGCTAAAGTAGCTTTAGTAAATCCTACTGAGCTGTCTATATACCTTCACAAGTGCCACCGGGACATTTCATGTTTCTAACAAAATGTTCAAAAATATTCAGATGCAGAACTTTGTTAGTGTTCTCATTTAACTCTGGTGCTGCTGCAACATCTCGAACATGACTCTTTCAAAGACGGCCCCTCAGCTGCTCTTCCACTCTTGCTGTGAGCCATCTGAACTCTGTTGGTGCCTGGTGCTCAGATACCAGTGATAACTGGGACACAGCAGCATCCGGGTGTCAGACCACTGGGGGACAGCTACACAACAGATGGATCTCAGTGTGGTGCTAAAGTTGCATCCTCTTTTCTTCACCCAGTGAAACCTTCTCGGTGCTCCACAGCAACTGCTTTGTGTGGGCAATATGTGTGTGTGTGTGTGTGTGTGTGTGTGTGTGTGTGTGTGTGTGTGTGTGTGTGTGTGTGTGTGTGTGTGTGTG
>NW_013952749.1:281640-284055 GCF_001266775.1 Austrofundulus limnaeus | reverse complement strand
GTGTGTGTGTGTGTGTGTGTGTGTGTGTGTGTATGTTTGTGTGTGTGCGTGCATAGCAGGTTTGTGTGAGGAGTTTCTCACCTTAAGTGCTAAGCATTGGCAGAGGAAAAACGAGTGAATGTGTAGGACGGCACAACAGATGGCATTATATTGGCTTGATTAGTTACACAGTAATGGTTTTGGATATTACAAAAAAATTGAAATCTTATTTTTGTATTTTTTTTTCTTTCTTTTTCATCTGTCTCAGGCACAATAAAACTGACTGGTCAATAAAAATCTGATGTTAACTGCAGCAGTGTAAACTGACATGTAGGTTTTAGTTTTAGATGAACATTTAGTAGATCATAGCTATRTAAATACATTAAAAGGTATAAAGGCAGACAAAGTTGCTGACACCCATGTTACAGATGAAAAGAATACAAAAAAGATCTATTTTTAAATATAAATCACAGTTTGAAATGTTGTCTCTTTACAAGTCTATCTGTAGACTACAATGCTAAAAGCAATAGAGAACACTTCATCGCTGCTTTATACAACATTTGACAGCGTTTGATAAGGGTCACATTATAAATGTCAGTTTTATCTAGCACATTTCAAACAAATGAGGTTGACTGAAGTTTTGTACCAAGACGAGCCCCYGTGTTCTGAACAGTTTATAGTCGATGCAAAGATGGCCTATCCAAACTGACATACTGTAAATTACAGTAGTAGAGATGGGATGTGGTAAAAGCACAAATAGCTTTCTCCAGGTCTTTTAAATGGAGTAATGGCTACATTTTGACAATAAACCTGAGTTGGAAGAAGTTAGGTTMAACAGCTGTGTTTAACTGTGAGTTTGCATGAGGTTGTGGGGTTATACTGTGTGTGTAAGAGTGTTCCATTGTTAGAACCAATGGGTACATGGGGGTACGTATACAACACATGAAGGGCACAAAGATCACAAGGATTTCTCCTGGGCGTTAAGATAATAATAAGGTTAAACTAAACTGTTGGCACAATAACAGAACATTGCTTAATATCTGAGAAATAACTGACTTTGTAGAATGTTAGTAGATGTTCATGGTGAATATCATCCATAAATATTTCTGTACAATAAATTCAAGGTGGCAACTTCATTGGCCGAATTTTAACATAATTTTACACTGAAATTCTTTCCAGATATGTAGCTATTCGAGAAGCTCTCAGTTTCATTTATGTAATTTCCTACAAGACACTATAGTCAAATATTGGCGTCTTTTCATGCGTGACAATAACAATCTGCTAGCTTCCCTCACTGACCGTGGCGTGTTTGCAGTTGGGGAAAGGGAAAGCTTAATTTCATGCTCTGTTATCAATCACTTCCATTAACACAGCTCACATGCATTTGACAGCAGAGCTAATGAAAGAAAAAAACTAAACCACAGAGAGTGTTTTTGATGGAGGACACTGCACAGGTTCACCTGCACTTTAAGCTCTGCTCTCTGGCTCTGTTGGAATAAAAGCAAGTGTTGCTGCTGATWACCCCCTCCACTGCATCATTTCAGTCATTTCTCAAGCATTAACACATTCCCTGAGCAACTCTATGTTCCTTCTCACAGCTTCCTCGATTGCCTCTCTCAATCAGACCTGCCAGCTTTATTTGCACAATGAAAAATCTGCCAGTGGGTTTGAAAAGGKTGGTTTTTTTTGGATCACAGCTCAACTTTGCAAAGGCAAAAACCATGACAGGGCAAATGTGCAAAACAAACTGATGTATATTTCCCTCTGGTCCAGTTATGCAGATGGTAATGAGGCTGTTTGATCAATATTCCCAGAGTGGTATCTTGAAAATGTCAAAGTGGGCCTGAAGAGTTCTAGTTGAGATGTGGCATGAGAGAGGACTTTAGCTTAGAGATCATAAAGTGATATTGTAGTTCCATTGCCCTACTTACAGGATCCAATTTAGAGCATCACTCAACTTTAAATTTGTACCTGTCTACAGTCGCAGGGAAGACTTGTAAAGCCGTAACAGGATGAGCGATCGGCTCATCTGTTAGTAATGGGACTGAGCTCTCTGGCCAGCTCTCATAATTTGATCCGGAACAAGCTTTGACAGAAACAGAGCGCCAGATTAAGATGTATTCCTATCACACCACCCCCTTTCTCCTCCTCCAGCAGCTTGCAGTCCAGGCCACTCCGTATGACTTTTTCCTCCCCCCGCTGGCCATTCTTATTTGCTGTGAAATTTCACATTAACCTCCAATAACCTGCGCAACGCAGGCAGCACCAAAGCAACTTTCCAATATGCAAGCACTTCTTGCTGAAAGATAACCGCTTGCCTTGTCAACCCCTCCCCCCCCTTCGATTTTACCACCACCACCACACACACACACACACACACACACACACACACACACACCCCCACCCACACACACACACACACACACACACACACAC
>NW_013952749.1:273972-281630 GCF_001266775.1 Austrofundulus limnaeus | reverse complement strand
ACACACACACACACACACACACACACACACACACACACACACACACACACACACACACACCCCTTCCCCATTCCCATACATAAACTCCAGCACTGAAAAGAGCAACAATTTGCAGTGGAGAGCTCCTGTGCCGTGAAGACCTTCTGATCCCATTCTGCAGTATCAGGCACTTAGGAGATGAGGTAAGCTTGTTTTTGCAGCCTCCCTCTCTGGTTATCACCCTCCCCCAGGCAGGCAAATACAGACGAGGGCTCCTCAGGGGAGCAGGGTGTGTGTAGCCCTTTAATACAGTTTTAACTGCTATTTTGACAAAACAGAAATCAAATTTTCAGCCAAGTGATGATGGATGTAAAAGGTGAGATTAGGAGTAATTGAATAGAAATCCTCCTGGTGGAGGGAAAATAAAATGACGAAAAGTAGGTTTGACACTTGGAGCTGCATTTTCTATTTCCTGAGTAAAAAAAACCAACAACAAAACGTTAAAATTCTATTTGTCTATGGACAAAAGTAATCACACCAGTTTGCCTGCCTTTATTGTTTCTTCTTTCTTCAGCCCAATGAGCCGATTTCATACCTACAAGCTTTTCAAGGACAGCAAATGGCAGGCCCCGAGTCACCATAATAGAAAGCCTACTTAAGACCCTTTGTGTCTGAGTTAAGAATGTCACTTGCAGAAGTGAAGGGCAGAGGAGAGAAACACAGGCTAGCAGGTAGTGAATGGGGATTACAGGCTTTTGAGAGGGACACTGCTGCAGTTGTAATTATCATGAACTGGTTTTGTGGCAGACGGGCATATTGAAAAAGGCAGGGTCTTGAGAATGTGTGGATTTTTCTGTCCTGGTGATGGAGTTTGCCTCCCTGTAGTCATCACCGACCTCTCTGCTTGCTGAATCCTATTCAATTAAAAGCCTATTAGACAGGAGGTGCCTGGCTTCTGCATTTAACCCCACGTTTGCAGTGCTGCAGTCACCTTTTTGCCTACAGGACATCATTACAGAGCCAGAAATCTGAAATATGGGATCATCATCTGCCATGCATGAAGCTAGGCTCTGCAGCAGCAACACACATAAATCACCTATTTTGATCAAATTAGCATATTTAGTCTTGTGATATTAAAAAGGCCTATTCCGTGTTGCTTGGCAGCTTTATTCATCATCCCTTTACCACCCCCCCCAAAAGGAAAGCAAAACAAAGGAAGGAAGGAAGGAAGGAAGGAAGGAAGGAAGGAAGGAAGAATAAAATGCTGATATCAGACAATAAATATTCAGTGCAAATAAGCAAGAGTTTAGCTTTCTTTAAAGCAACATAACACAGGTTTTTACCCTATTGAACCAGCTTTATTTGTAGAGCACTTTAAACACCCACAGAACCAAAGTGCTGTATTCATAATACATTCATTCATTCATTCATACAATCAGTGAATAATAGATAAAAACAAATCAAAAGTCAACAATGCAAAAGATGTTCAAAAGCTAGAGAGAAAAATTGGGTTTTAAGAAAAAATTTAAAACGGACACAGACAACCCCATGTCTGATGTCCAAAGGAAGGTCGTTCCATAATGTAGGAGTTGCCACCTCTGAGCTTACACTTTGTCTTGGGCTCAGTCAAGAGCAGATGATCAGCGGACCTGAGGGATCGAGASGGTTTTTAAGGATGTAGTAGTTCGAACACATGAGGTGGGGCAAGACCATTAAGAGCTTTAAAAAACAAATAAAAGAACTTTAAAATGACTTTAAAAAACTGGTTGTAYTTTAACAGCTGACTCAAATGATAAAAACTTGATTTAACAACTGCTCTGATGTGACTTAAGTTCAACATCAACTTTTACCCCTAGGTTAGTAACAGTTCACCTGATGTTCTGAGCAGTGACAGATGCTGGTCTTTCAAGGAGGGGAAGCTCAATTTCAGTCTAAAACTGTCGCTAGCTGGGACTGGCGTGAGGCTAGTGTGAAGTGTGTCTGCTTGTGAGTGCTTTGTGACGGTGGAGGGGCTCAGCAGCAGCCGCTGGACAGAAACTGTGATAGACGTCAGAAAGAAATAGAAGCTTGATTTGTCGCTAGTTGTTTTTAAACAAAAAAATTGCTGCTAAGAGGRTTAGGAAAGTCTCCAGTTCAACTCAGATCAAAATGAAAATTTAAAACTGCTCCCACGGATGTTCAAAAGATTGCCGATTCGCTCATTTCGCTTTCAATCAAAAAGTGATTCCGCCTCCAACAGATCATCCAATCATCATGCAGAAGCTGAGCGTCCAGGCCAGCTGAGGCCCACTTCCCCATAGACCCCCAGAGACGCTGTGCGTCCAATGGGCGACACAAAACCCACCATTTATCCAACGACTCGTCTCRTTTCASKGCACTCTTGACTTYGCTATTGAATTCTGTGGAAGCTGAGCATCCGACTGTTTAAAGCACTGTGAAGCTAAAGGAATGAGTGAGAGGAAAGCTGAATCGTTATCAGTGAGAAGAAGCTGATTCTGAACAAAAGTTGAGCGCATTGTASCGCATATTTAGTCAATGACATGTACACACAACTGTATATATGTGATCACTTATCTTTTTGACATTTTAGGAGAAGCTGAGCTTCCCTTGCAGTCTTAGAGCAATCGCCTCTGGTACTGAGTCAATGAATCAACATCTGCATCAGTTGACTCAGTAGAGCTTCCAAACACCATCRCCTCAGTTTTATTTCATTAAACTAAAAAAAAAATCACTGCCATCTAGGCTTCACTTTCCTCCAGACGTAAAAACAGAGGGCTCAGTGAGTTGGCATTCTTTTTCTTTAGTGAGGAAACATGATCACCAAGGCAGACACAAAAAGTATGCTCGGCTAACAAGAATCCAAACTGGTCAAGAGCTGTTCCACTGATTTTAAATTAAGCTAATTTTATGATGAGAAGTGAGAAAGTTGTGGTGTTTTGGTCAACTCTTCGAAATTACACAAAGTATATTTTGTGACTGGTTAATGGAATTTTAGATACGCACTTCCAATTTAAACTTTGTGATCAATTATAATAATTTACATTAAACAGTGAATCTACAAGTCTCTATCTTGACATGTGCCTACCTCCTACCATATAAACATGTAATGTTTTTATATTTTAGAAGTGTTTACTTGCTTGTTTACCATGACATCTCTTGGAGCAAGTGTTGAGGATGGCTGTTAATTTTTTTAAATTGAGTAATCAGTTTCACATTTAAATCTAGTTTTTACTTTCTGAAAGTTTAATTAAAATCCATTTTCTGCAACACAACATACAAATGAACACACATACAAAAACACATGATCACAGACATTATTGCCCACTCATCTTAGGTGGTGGGTGATGATCATAAAAACTGTTCTACAATATACATTCAGCATAGCAGTAATGTTGCAGCTGCTTGTATCAGTGGAGTTATTTACACTTTAGTCGACCGTGGACCAACGTAGAGGTGCTGTTTAAAAAATAACTTTTGAAAGCATTGCAGCCTGCAACAACTTAGACAAAGACATATAGGCTAACTGTGAAAACATTAGTGGCCCAGATATTACAGTTTGGGTGCTGCTTTTAATGATACTGCCCAAAGAAAAACAAATAAGTTTGATGAAACAATGCAACCAACTGCTTAGATTTATACCAGTAGAAAAATAGGTCAATAATAATAAGACTAAACAAGACCTGTTCAGTCATTTTAAAAACAGCTAACTAAGAATTAATGAATTTTATAGCATAATAATCAGGGTTACACATAAAATTTTTGGTCTGGTTCTCAGGGGAGAACCTGGGGTTGTTGCTTTGTGCTCACTCATATTTTCCATCACTCATTTAGCACATTTATCTACAGGAGCATCCGGGCATCTAACGTCTCCCTGTTCTGTTGACTCCTATAAGCTGCAACGTCTCAGGACATCATGCCAAATCAGTCCAACAAGTTTTTATTTTATTCTTTTACTCTACATATATTTTGTAAACTACCTAAGTGTCCAAGGGGCTGGGTGTATGTCATATAAACATCACAAACTGAACATTTCATGGTTAAATGTCTTTTAGACCACACATGTCCTGTAAACTACCTAAGTGTCCAAGGGGCTGGGTGTATGTCATATAAACATCACAAAGTGAACATTTCATGGTTAAATGTCTTTTAGACCACACATGTCCTTCAGATGGACAACTCCTGTTTGGTCTTCTGGATCTTTGGCCTTGGTTAAACCAGCTTTCCACACTCTCCAGTCCAAGCAGCAAATTGTCTTTCACACAGACCAAAATAACTTAAAACATACAAATGTTTTATTTGTTAGACTGATTTCTTTTTTTAAATATTTTTTATTCTAAAATATTATATTATTTAGATGGTTTCAGCTCATGTAATTATTTATTCTTCGTATTTGATCGTTTAATAAATTGCATTTATCCGAGAAAAGCTATGTCACAGTATGGTCCTAAATATAAATAAGTTTAGCACATCAACAACCTTGTTTTTTTATATAAAATTGTGAATGAAATTTGTGGATCATTATGATAAATTAAAATAGGATTTAAAACTCTTTCACCTAGAGAACATGGCAAGTTGTTTTTATTGTTTAATATATATAATTTTTTTGACTGCGGTGTTAAACAGAGAATCATCTTTGCTTTAATATGGGGCAAACAAATGTTCTGTTAGTTAATGTGGTTTAATTAGAAGAACTCAGTGAATCTCACAGACAGCCTGCATGCGCAGCGACACGCTCATACAGCAGTCTCTCAGGAGGAGAGGGAGTTGGACAGATCTGTTTGATAACAACATTCTGAACATATATTTAATATAAAGTTAGGTTTTACAGACCAAAGTCTCTGATAGTTCAGGAGCAAAGTGCAGGAGGAGCGGAGGAGATGTATGGACTGATCGCTGCAACGACCAGCCAGCTGCTTCAACCAAACTGGCTCTCACTGAAAGTCCCGCCCTGCTCTGCTCTGATTGGACAAAACGGTTCTGGACTTCATCTGATTTGTTGAAGGCAGTGTCCGTTTAATCCTTATATTAGGGTCCCRCTCTGGCTCACCGAACAACTATCCATTCACACCAGTGCTGCTGGATACTTTTTTTTTAAGAAATCCGGTCGCGTTTGCGACCACACTGTTTGCACTCTAGAGCCCTGCTATCTGTTGTTTTGACAGACAATCAGGTACAATCCTAGGTACGCAAGGGAGCTTTATGACGTCCCATCTGGTGCGCTTTTTCCTTTTTTGATCGCGCAAGTGCACCTGCGCACCGGTTATGTGCACCTCTGATAATAATGCTTAAAGTTGGATGAGATCAAGGCTTTTACTGTCTAATCAGCACTGTTAACAAGTACATAAGAGAAACAAGATGCTGTTTTCACAGATACTTTGGGTTTCAGAATAAAGAGAGTTTTAACAACAAGGTCTTGGACAAGAACTGGGAACTCACAGGCTGAACATGATCATGTTTCCAGTTACTTTTTCCAAACAATCCAATAACTGTACAAAGCCAAAAAAGCACCACTCCACAAGAAAAAAATAATAAATTTTAAAAAGGCATTAAAAACATAAAAACTATACAGATTACATTGAACAGCCATACTAATTAGGTACTGTATAGTGGAAGTAAAGGAAGTAAAATTATGGAGCCACTAATATCATGTGGCGAGAATGGCAGGGTGGATGTATGTGCCAATAAGCTATGGCAACATTCACACTGCTGGGAAATGCCACCCAAATCATTTTTTTTTACCAAATCACATCATATTTCCTCATGACAGTTTGAAAGTGACAAATCCTATTTTTTTCAAATCTGACCAAGACTTTTTAGTAGGGTGGTACTGAATTGAATACATATCTGATGTTTTTATCAAAGCAGCTGCAGTCTGAACGCTCGTGTCACATTTCATCTGACTTTTACATCTGTGAGGAGGGGATCGAACCTTGTGTCACGCAGTCTAAGTCTTGTAGCTTCACACATCTTCAGCTACAGAACAGAAGTCATTTGTTCTTTGTCTTTACTATCATAATTTTCTGCAGAATCACAGACATCCAGGAAATGAAAATTATAAGAACAATGTCGAGCAGTCGTGGATGGTATCATTGCTAAAAAAATACTTGATCAATTCATCTGAAAGAGACTAAAATAAAACAAAAAAACTATTTCATTAAAATTCAACTGAACATATATTTTATTAATAGTGTTATCAATTAACCTATTATTTAAGCAGGTATGAGCGCTGAGGTTGTAGAGGCGCGTCCCCCAGGTGGTGGATAGGGGGTCCCTGCTATGTAGTGGTGTGCATGAATAAGCTGAAAGGCAAATAGGGTGCCGTGAACCAAAACCAACCGGGTAGGTGGGGCTCGTTAGCCTTGACAGGCAACCCGCCTAAGAGAAGGAAAACTCTGAATTAAAACCTGGGTATTGTCAACACTCATTAGCCGTCCATCCCTGGTGGATGGCAAGTTGACAGTTTTAACACATGAGCGGAAAAGGGACCGGCCCCCAGTACCCGGCAAAAGGGGGTTCTAAAATCTCTAGGGACCGAGCCTGTGGCGTTTTGGGTGCGGGTGCCACGTGTGGTCTTATGACTGTGCCTCTCTGGTGGGGAACCAGGCTGGGCAGGCCAGCACAGTGACTGGAACAACTCCTACTCCAGCTTCAGAGCCTGATGCTCACATGTTGGGCTCTGRACAACTGGAGGACTTAGTGCCTGGGGACTCGGTGACGGCAAGGCATTCTGCCTTTGCTGATGCTGGGTCTACCAGGAGTACTCAGCACAAGGGTAGACCCTTGACTGCAACTCATTGGGGAGCAGTCGGGGCTGCACAAGTGCTGGGGTCTTCAAATGATGAGGGCACTGACATGCTGCTGGGGTCCTCTGATGGAGAAAAGGTCAAGTGGGGAGATATACTCTCGGGAGATCTAGAGGGTCACTCCCTCCAAGACCCTAAGAAAAAGAGGAAGAAGAAGAAGAAGAGGAAAAAGAAGAAACCCTCTTCTTATTTGGCGGCTGGGAAAGGGGAGTCGSCGAATGAGCCTTCCAAAGGGTCGAGAGCTGAACACCCTAAAACACAGCACATCTAAAAACAGTGCTGGAGATGGAGCGGGGCCTTCTTCTCGCAAGAGGAAGAGGGCTACAGCCTTGACTCCAGGGAGTGCATAAGTCTCAAAAAACACTGCAACAGGCCTTCAATGGCACTGGTTGCTGGTGGGAACCTACATGTTATCATCTTTCTAGATGATGACCCACACAGACCTCTGAAAAAAGAGGAAAGTTAACATGTGCTGGCCAGCCTGGTGGGGCTCATTGATCAGGTGCCGAACAACCATCCGGTGCCACAGTTCAGCGAGTCAGGTCTTGTGCAGGGTACCTTTCGTGTGACCTGCGAAGACGAAGCAGTTATGGAATGACTCGTATGTGCTGTCTCCCAGATCCCTAGTTGGGAGGGCCATGGATTCTCTGCCAAGAGAGTCCTGGACCTCCCAGTTTTTAAGAGAGTTGGTGTGTTTGTACCTGGGGAACCTGCAGAACCCCAGGTGGTTCTGCGCTGACTCCGGAGACAGAACTGACCCACCTAACAACAGGTGATACTATAGCAGTGCAGCTGGATAGTTAAAGGAGCAATATCATGTAAAATAAACTTTTTTGAGTTTTATATCATGTTATAATTTTATACTCTCATAAAAAA
>NW_013952749.1:270421-273698 GCF_001266775.1 Austrofundulus limnaeus | reverse complement strand
ACACACACACACACACACACCGCCCATGACTCCTGAAGGCTCTCGGGTCAAAGTGAAAGTGAAACCTAGCTTCTGAGCTCTCAACGTTAGTTCTCACTCAGTGAAACTGAGTGAACTGCCCATAAGGCAGCAAGAAGTTAATAGCAAAGATACAGATCCCAACCAAGTAAAACCAGACTCACAATCACTATAAAAGTGTTCTAAGGGAGTGTAAGAGAGTTTCTTGGAGAAAGTTCTGCKAAAAGTCAAAGGGCCTAGTGCCTCTTCTAAGCTGTAAAAGCTTCTTAGAAAGGATGCAGTCAATCAACTATCCTTTGTTGTTCCACCAGAAGGATTGCCAGTCACACAAGTGTGCTTCAGCATCTTCTCCAGGTACATTTTCCGGGGGCAGAAGAGACTGCAGAGCCTGACACAGTCGCCGCCCTAAATCCAACCAACGACTGGAGCAGAGCTGCAAGTCTCATTACGGAAATTAAAGTAAAATGGGCAATTAATATGTTTGACCCATTTAAAGCTTGTGGTCCAGATAGTATTTTCCCAGCGCTTCTTCAAAGAGGACTGGATTTACTTCTGGACACAATAACTAGAATATATGTTGCGAGTCTGGCAAACAGTTATGTACCAGTTGGGTGGAGGACGGCAAAAGTTGTATTTCTGCCCAAACATGGTAAAGCAACATATAGAGAAGCTAAATAATTCAGACCCATCAGCTTAACATTTTTCTTGCTGAAGGGAATGGAGAGGTTGATAGATAGACATTTAAGAGATGGCACCTTAATGCTGTCACCATTAAGTCCTAAACAACATGCATGTCAGGCAGGTCTTTCTACAGAAACAGCCTTACATGATGTTGTTTTGCAAATAGAACGCAGTCTGGCATGTGAACAATTTGCGCTTGGCTGCTTTTTGGACATACAGGGGGCATTTGATTATGTTCCTGTAGCTATTAAGAGAGTACTTGCCAGCAAAGGTGTGGATGAAACAACCACAAAATGGCTCGTTTTCATGCCTCAGACAAGGAAAGCATCTTCAACTCTGGGCGACTGCTCAATAACTGTTAACCTCAGATGGGGCTGTCCACAGGGAGGAGTAATCTCGCCCCTGTGCTGGCTCCTGGTTGGACTCACCTCCAAATTTGGAGGGTGTAGAACTCTCCCTGTCAGAGTCAGTTAAATTCTTGGGTGTCTATCTAGACAGGAAGCTTAAGTGAAAAAGACAAGTAAATGAAAAATGCAAGAAGGCAGCAATGTGCCTATATCAGTGCTGTAGAATTGCAGGTAGTTGTTGGGGTGCCACCCCAAAGGTTATCAGATGGATCTACATGGCCAAAGTCTGCCCCATTCCATCTATGCTATGCTGCTTTAGTGTGGTGGGTTTGAGTTCAAGTTGGGGTGGCAAGAGTGATGCTCACTCATGTGCAAGGAATGGCCTGCCTAACCGTCACAGGTTCTATCAGAACAACACTCACGGCAGCCCTTGAAGTCCTACTGGAYCTGACTCCACTAGATTTACACATCTTAGTGGAGGCTGCATCCAGCGCAGTAAGGTTGCATCATTCTGGTAGGTGGAAAAGCCTATCTGACTCACAGCATACTAGAATCTGGGACTGGTCAATTGCTGCTGTTCCAGTAATTGCAGGACCCGGACACAGAATGGTCAAAAAATACAATTTTGAACCAAGTTTTAAGACAGAGATTGAAGATAGGTCTGCCTGGAGTAATTTCTCTATGGTGGACCTATCTCCTGATTATTTCTACTGTTTTACAGACGGATCCCTTWTAAAGGGGTCAGTAGGTGCAGGGGTACTGATTTTGCTCAACCACAGTGAGAGAGAGAGTACAGTAGGTGGTTTTGTAAAGATAKCTCAAGCTGAGATATATGCAATCCACCAATGTGCGGCATCTCTCAAAGAACTGCAGTGTATGCATAAGGAAGTATTCATCCTGACAGATAGCCAAGCTGCTATTAGAGCTCTCAAAGGGCCACACTTTACATCACTACTGGCTTGGGAGTGTGCCGAGGCAGTTAACCAATTGGGGAGAGTTAACAATGTTACTTTTAAATGGGCACCAGGACATACTGACATCTATGGTAACGAGAGAGCTGACTACTTTGCAAGAGCTGGTAGTCAAGCCCACTTTAAAGGACCAGAGTCTGCTATAGGCATTTCAACAACAATCTGTTGAATTGTTGCCCTGCAGGCATGGATCAGACGTCAACACTCAATCCGCTGGAGGGAGCTGACGGATTGCAGACAGGCACGAGAACTGATAAATGGCCCAAATCTTTGGTTTGGAAAAGTCCTTTTTTGCCCTGACGAGGAAATAAGTACTTTGGTTGGAGTCCTAACTGGGCACAACTTGCTCAACCACCATAAAATGGTGATGAGACTCCATGAAAATGGTCTGTGCGATGCCTGTGGCATTGAATTAGAGACCTCGTCGCGCTACTTGGACCAATGCTTGGCCCTGAGTAGTCAAAGGGAAATAATTCTTGGAGAACCTTTTATGGATCTCAAGAAGCTTAGAGCACTGAGTGTTTCTAACCTGGTGTCCTTCTTTCAAGGGAAGCAAAGGTTTGATTAAAAGCTCAGTGTCTCTTTTGGGGAGAGTAATGGGCCCACTTATGAGGCTTCTGCTCACATGGGTTACACCCATCCCCATATACCATAACCATAACCATAAGCAGGTATGAGCTCACATAACTCTTGCAATGGAGGCCTGGGTCTGAAGGCAACTTATTATACTTTCTTTTTTTTTGTCTGTGGAGGAAACTGGAAGCACCCAGAGAAAACCCATGCAAACTTTGCACAGACAGACCCCGGGTCCAAACTGGGAATGAAACCCAGGACTCTCTTGCTGTGAGACTGCAACAAGTCATGCTGCCCTATTCAAGTAGAAAAATAAAAACTAGGAAAACTGGCGAGAGAAAAAAGGAAAACTGACAAATTTGTAAAGGRAGACTAAAAAAGGCTGATGCAGCCAGATGAGGTAATGAGACACATGAAAAGAAAATAGTAATAAATAATGTGGAAACAACTGAGACAAACAAGTCATAGAAATCAGTCATAGAAAAACAGGATATTATTAGGTTTGTTGTCTTGTGTGGGCTTGGGGCTTGTCTTGTGTTGTGGGTGGGCTTGGGGCTTGGATGGTCGCCGGGGGGCGGGGCTGGCTCTCTGTCCTCCTTGGTGCTGCTTGGTCTCCTGAGATGTGGCTCTTGGTTCCAGTGGGTGGCCCGCTGGCCGGGGTGGCTGCTGGGTTCCGGGGGGTGGGCG
>NW_013952749.1:267442-269325 GCF_001266775.1 Austrofundulus limnaeus | reverse complement strand
ACATAATGGTGTGGACGGGATGGCTATGAGGGGAGAAGGGAGGCCATCCTTTAAAAAAAAAAAAAAAAAAAAGCTTTGTTGTCTTGACTAAACCCTGATACTTTACATTTCAACGGTGCATAAAAGAAACATAAAACGGTTGTATCTGCTGTTCAGRGAGTACGATTTAACCTTCTACGGGTTAGTTTGGAAATTTTAGGAGACTATCATGCTAAATTACAAAGGAGAACCAAAACATCATCACTGCAATTTCACTCTGTTTTATATAACACRCAATATGCGATGATTGCTTAGAAAGAAAAAAATAAATATTCTGTGCATGTTTGTTGAGATTTTCTCAAAGCAATCAGAAGCAATTTTCCTCTTTTTCACTTTCTGATTTCTACATTTTGATATGTACATATGTTGCCAAGTTTTCTATCTGCTTCCAGAATATACAAGTACATCATGTTGCTTGTGGAAGTCGTATAGTTATTATAGAGTGTTGCTTTAAAAAAATACAGTTATCAGCCTATAATGGGCTTAAAAAATTAAATTTGAGTTATGTTGTAAATACAGTGGCTTGTGAAAGTATTCGGCCCCCTTGAACTTTTCAAACTTTTGCCACATTTCAGGCTTCAAACATGAAGATACAAAATGTAATTTTTTTTGTGAGAATCAACAACAACTTATTTAGCAAATAAAAAACTGAAAAGTGGGGCATGCAAAATTATTCGGCCCCTTTAATTTCAGTGCAACAAACTCACTCCACAAGTTCAGTGAGGATCTCTGAATGATCCAATGTTGTCCTAAATGACTGATGATGACAGATAGAATCCACCTGTGTGTAATCAACTCTCTGTATTAATGCACCTGCACTGTGAAAGTCTCAGGGTTCTGTTTATGATTGTGTCCCACTTGTTGATTCTTCACAAAAAATTACAGTTGTATATCTTTGTCGTTTGAAGCCTGAAATGTGGCAAAAGGTTGACAAGTTCAAGGGGGCCAAATACTTTTGCAAGGCACTGTAGGTCCACTTGTGTCTGTATTTAAGTTTTGTTTTTATTTAAAATTCTGTAATAAGCTTGCTTYATATGAAACTAAAATCATTACAACTGTTGTTGCAATTAAAATTGAGACAAAAGTGAGCAAAAAACAGTTGTTTTGAAATTTCAGGTTTTCACTTTTTAACAACTGCATGCAAATTTAATCAATTTTAATCTTCATACTTAAAAGGCAGTTAAAATAATGTATGTTTTTTTCATAATAAGACTTTTTCATAAATTTATTTTTAGCTAAATGGTATAGACCTAAAGGAAGTCTCATGTCCAGAGTAAGGTACAAAATGTCTGTTTATTTATTTCAATGCTTATTAGGGTTAAGTTTAAATTAATTTACATGTTTTGAAATATCTGCAGGACTTTATATTTATTAAACAAGAATTAAGCACTGTTTTAATTGGCTACTACTAGTTGAAATAAGAGGTAGAAATAGTCCCCCCCACAAAAAAAATCTGTTTTCTATAGAAATATACTTGTTTCTTGAAATGTCTTCATTGACACAGAAATGCAGAAAATTGCTACAAATGCTGAAGCACAGTGTGCAAAAAGTCCAAAGCCCTTAGACTGTGTACTAAATGGGAACATGAAGGAAAGTAAAGTGACCTTGTGTCAAAGGTAAGTTTGGAGGTCACTCTGTTATTTTTCAAAAGGTTGAGTTTTTCTACCCTTACGATAACACAGGGGTGGATTTTTAAGATTTTTTTCTGTTACTACGAAATCCACTTTTGAAACACCACCACTTRGAAGCAAGTCAAAACAATGGGCCTCATGCAAGAACATGTTTGGATTCTTATCCTAAATTTCTCTTACTTTTGTTCATACAAAGGGTTCGTACGAACATGT
>NW_013952749.1:258328-266183 GCF_001266775.1 Austrofundulus limnaeus | reverse complement strand
CATGACAATAATGATGGGGGGAATAACAATTTTTACTTTTTAGGTGTTGAGGTTTTTTCTAAAAAAATAAAATAAAAATAAACTACTTTAGTGACACAAGAAAAGAATCAAACTTTGAATCATTTTTCATGTAGTGTTATGAAACTCAGAACCTGAAGATTTATCCTGTTTGAAACAAAGTGTCTTTGTTGTTTGTCATGCCCTTTTATATTTGAGCTGAAAAATGATTTATGATCTTAGAAAATAGTAATAAAAAACCCATTGAATGCAAGGAAGCAGCAATTGTGTTCTGTAACTCAGTGTCCGTAAAGACAAACTGACAGAGCTCACAATGGCACAAAATCCATTCACAATGCATTAAAAAAAGTTTGATTTCAGCTCCGAAACCAACATTTGGACAACAGATTTTTTTCATGACTCTCTTTTCAATAAAACCTTTTCATTACCCAAATGATCTTAGATGACTTTATTAATTAGCAATCTCCTTTTTGATTCAACCCCACCTCCCCTGCTCCATTCTTATCTAATTCTCGGAGTATGAAAAGCGATGAGAACAAAGCAGTGAGGAAGAAATGAATTGTTATCCTCACGAAACCATCAGAAACCTATCAGATTTTTTTCTTAGTAACTCTCCCTGTTGCCATTGTTCTTTGACACAGTGTAATATAAATGCCACTGGCAGTCTGATTATCACCWAACCCCCGAAGCTCCTTCGTATTAAAGCTGCATTTCACCTTCTAAAATTCTAACATTCGTCTTGAACAACCCATCAAGACTAACATTCTTTTTGATTTCAGCATTAATACAGCTCAACTATCACCATCATCTTGTCCGGATCTTTTAATGCTGAGATTGGACACGTCTGAAAGTAATTAGCTTTTTGTGCTGCTCCCCACGGCCGAGGCTCGACGACGCCCGCGGCCAAACGGCATGAACTGCGGCGACAGAAATAAGGAGAAGGAATTAACTAGAGTCAGACAATAAGTCAAAYGTGGAAGATGAACAGTAATGAACTGAGGGAGGGGGCGGTGGGGGGTGGCTCTCCGAGGGCTTTTCAGCATGCATGAGTCCCAGTCATGAAACAGATGGAAATTTATGAGGGGGATCAGTGGGGTGTTAAGGAGGTTGTCAATAAGAAAGAACAACACAACAGTTTGCTTTGATTTGATTTGATTTGATTCGATGTGATCTGACTGAGACTCGCTGCGTGCAGGTGGATGTGATCGCCTGCAAATAAGGAGCGCAGATGGAAAGCTGACATTTACTACTACACACATACACATTGTAGCTMTCCTGTCCTATACACAATCTTTACTGCAGATACTGAGACCATTTATTGTAAAATTCACCTTATTAAATACAAGGCTAACCATAAAATATCCTATTATAATCCAGCTCATTCCTAGGAAAGGATTTTACTTTTTTTCTTCTTCATGTAACGGGTGTGAAGCAGTCTTTGATAAATGTTGCACAGCAGACATCTCATCAGCTATTCAAAACCAGGTTCTGTTTCTTAGAACAAGTCCAGAAACTGCAGCACTTTACGTTCAGTTTAGGTAGAAACCATGTTTGCACGTCTTGTAGCATCAATTCAAAAACATCCATCCAGCAGCAGATTTCACCAAACTCTCACTTTGTGTTTTCACTGAGAGCAAACTACCATTTTTACATTCAGATTTTCCCACACTGCTGATGCAAGTTTTGTACAATTATAATTTTTTATACTACATATTTTAGTCTTTTACATATACTGTGCGTATTAAAGRCCTGGAATTCTATGAAGGAATGTACAGTATATTTTGTGTCTCATTTCATGCCAGTGAGAAAGATCAGTGTGTGGATGGGACCCAGATTTCTCAAAGTCGGACAGCCGTGACATGTGACCATGTTATAGGAGGCGGCTGACGTATTAGTTTGACGTAAAATCGGAGCATTCAAAAATCGCCTCAATATTTTGATTCAAGCACACTAAAACTGACCAAACACATTAAACGTCCCCCAATTATAAAATACAAACACACTAAAGATCATCTAATCATACAGTCCCACTCTTGCCTCTCTGGTTTTACTTGGCCTATCAACACAATTTAACAACTAGTGTATATTTTAAAGCCTCTACTTTTGACAAAAAATGCAATAAATGTGTCAGAGAGGCTGTGTCTTTCCAGCTACAGTGATTTAAAATCGGTCATGCATATCAATCATGTGACATTCCAACCCATTCTCACTCCCAAGTCGTCACATAGTGACGCTTTGGCAAGGTTCCCTGTACGTCCGATTTTGACGCGCAGGGTACCCCCGTCACGTCAGTTACTGACGAGATGGGGCGGAAGCTGTTGTCATATTTTCAGAAAGTGTATAAAATGCGCAAAAACGACCGTTCCAAAGCCTGAAATTACCTTTGTTCACTTTAGACATCCTGTCCCTGACCGTAGTAGCTAAAATTAACCATTTTTAGAAAATGTACGAAATTCACGTGAACATGTTCTGGGGTCTCATTTATAAAGGATTGCGTGGAAACCATACTAAAAGTGAACGTACGGCCAAAAGGCGGAAATGGCGTACGCCAAAAAAAATTCAGATTTATAAAACCATACGTACGCACGTTTCTGCGCATCTTTCCTTTATAAATCACAGCCGCACGTCAGAGTTTGCGCACGAGGTCCCGCCTCAGGTTCTACCCTCTACACGCCCACACTCAACCATAAACAGTCAATGTAAAGTACCTCATGAATGTTAAGATGTATTTAAATCAGTCAGCTGATCAATGTCAACAAAAGTGATTGGTTCAGACAYGCTCCGTCGTGTGTCTGGAGGATGACAGGTGCTGACTGACACGTGAACATAATGTCTGTAATTGACACAGATTTTCCCTCATTTTGATTTAGAGTAATCTAACGATTTTTATAAAAAACAAAAATAAAAAACCTCAGCTTCAATTCAACCTCCCATCAGAGCCTGCAGGACGATAAAAACAATAAATTAAATTAAATAAGTCAGGTAAAATTAGAAATAAGTCCCCCGCTCTTCTCCTCGTCCTCTCCCCCTCCTGCCTGCTCTGTTACCTGCGGCAGACCCCCGCCCCGCGCGCGCATGCATGCACACACACACGCTCGCACGCACGCATCCCGTGTGGGCGTGTAGAGGGTAGAACCTGAGGCGGGACCTCGTGCGCAAACTCTGACGTGCAGCTGTGATTTATAAAGGAAAGATGCGCAGAAAMGTGCGTACGTATGGTTTTATAAATCTGAATTTTTTTTGGCGTACGCAATTTCCGCCTTTTGGCCGTACGTTCACTTTTAGTATGGTTTCCACGCAATCCTTTATAAATGAGACCCCAGGTGAAGATGTAAGGACTGACTAAACAGATCTAGGCTGATGAGAWATTGGAGGCAGCTGAGCTGATTGGAGACTGGCAGCAGGTGTGAGTAACTGCAAAAACACTGAGAAAATGACTGAGGCTGAAATGAGAAATGACCCAGGGAACACAGAGAAGCTAAACAAGAATTACAACATACTGAACAAAAACACAGACGGAGAGGTTCTAAACACACAAATCTTAAGAAACAGATCAATTAAATCTCAAAGTCAAAACTAAGACTGATGTAAAACACAAATAACCATAAAACGGTAACTAAAATACACGGATCATGATATTTTATCTTAAACTAAAATGTTTTTATGTTGAAAGTTGTGTTTGTTTTGGTCAAAATTTAAAAACAGTTATTTAGAACATCATGCAATATCACAAGCTCTCATACTCAGAGTAATGGTGGAAATGACTAAGCTACTATAATGTCAAATTTATCTCAATATCTGTTGATCAGACTGAGTTATTGTCATATTTCTGTTGGCTAATGTGAGTTTGTTTTAATGGCCATCTTGAATAAGTTGTAGATGTGACTTATAAATAAATCCATTCAATGACTCATAAGATATATACTGTTATGCCAACAGACCAAATCATTTGACTCCAACAGCTGATGCCAGATTTTAAACTCTAAAATTTTGAATGAGTAGCACATAAAGAATGCTTTGGTGATGACTTTCAATAACAACCACATTTAGTTTGGTAAAATAGCTGAATAAAGGATTGTGTCATTGTTTTTTGGTGTTTTCTAAGGTGATGCATCCATCTTGAATTAGACTGGCTCCAAAAGTAAATCAGTTGTAGATGTACACCTGATTATTATTATTAGTTTTATTTAGATTTAATAAAAATGAGTATACTGGTTTATGACGTTATGCTAACAGAGAGACAGTTAACACCAGCTAGATAATGACAACATTTTAAGTTTTAAAATTTAAAACTTAAGTTAAATTTAAATTTTAAGTTCTTAAACAGTCTGCTACAATTTAGAATATGTCTTGGACAATAGTCACCCTAAATACATGCGCTGAATCTGTAAAATTAGATTAAAGCAATTTTTGAGTTCCTATGAAGAAAACAGTGTTGGTGGCCATTTTAAATTAGGTTGGCTCTAACCCCTAATTTACACTAGATGTGTCTCCAGTCTGCTGCGGTCCGACCTCCATCAATGAGAGTGTTTATGCTGTCTCCGCACGGCAGCGGTGAGCGGACAGCAATCCGCCAAAATTAGATCCGATTCAATTTTTGCTGGATGCTAGAGCTGCTCCGGAGTCAATCTACAGAGATCACATCCAACAGGAAAAGAAACAAACACAACATCCATATTAAAAAAATAAAATAAAAAAAGACACCATAATTTTGTCAAAATCCCAGCTGTATTAATAAATATATGGATACTTTTCTACACAAATGCTGTCAGAATGTATCGTTCTGTTTGGGAAGCAGATCGCAACATGTAGCATGAAGCATATGTACACACACGATACACCTGGATTTTATTTTGAAATCAGAAGTTTCAAAATGATGACAGCGATACAGTTTCAACCATAAATATCAAAAGCTTTTATATTTATGTTTCAAGCTGTGTTTGGAGTTTGTTTTTCACAGAATTCATTATTTTTTGCTCTGACTGCAAAATGTATCACTGGATTTATTGTGCGATCTCCGTCCTGCACACGCTTCCTCCTCTTTGTGTCGCACCGGAGCGGAGCTGAGYAGACGCTGTATAAATTGGGGCACAAACGAACAGCTGCGAACTGCACACCGCAGCGCAGCGGAGCCGCATATAGTGTAAATCCGGGGTAAAAGGTAATCAGTTGTTGATGTTCTTCCAATGATTACTTGCTGCAATTTTTATTAAAAGTTTGTTCAATTGTGTGTAATATTTTGGTCACAGACACACACACATGCACAATCTAGTACCACTCACTCTATGGTGACTATTCATTGACTTCTATCCATTTCTACAGCCTAACCCTGACCTCTTACCCTAAACCAAACTTCACATGTACATACCTGACCCTGACCCACCAACAGTGTTTCTCCTCATGGGGATGTCCCATGAGTAGGTTGTGGCCCACACAAATGGGTCTTTTTGTCCCCACATTGGAGGGAATACCTGCCTGCACACACACATTTTATTGTTTTCATCAAACTGAGAACTTTGTATTGACTTCCATTCATTTTTGTAACTGCATTTATACATAACCCCTACATGACACATACACACATAAAGACATGCAAAAACATCACAACTTCCACATTTGCTACAGAATAACCCTCTGATCAGATTACAAGTTAAAAACAGTTTTCATAAATGATTTATTTTCAAACCTACTGTTTTATTTTGTGTATTCTGCATTTTCAGAAAAAAAGCATCTTGGAGATTCACCTAAAACCTAATAAGAAAACAAATAGTTAAGAAAAGTGTACTTGATGCAAACTTTTGCATTTTTTTTTCAGTTTTTCTCTGCAATCACAAATTGGAAAGTGGGGTTTTTTAACAAGTATTCCTGCTGGTTACTAGTCTTTAAAATTCTGCACATGCCCACCAGAAGAAGAAAAACAAGTTCTYGTAAGGAGAATCGGTTTGACATGAAATGAAGACGAATGAAAGTCTCACGCACTTCTTGGGCCTGTAGTCAGGGATGCTCCTGTCGAGAGAGATGCGATCACTGAGCTGAGCRTTGTAGCCGTACTCCTCGTACTTCCCCTCAGCATCGTGACTGTCTTCTCCCAGGGTGGCAGCAGCTCCCCCCTGACCAAGGCCTCCGGGTCCCTCCACCAGCCCCATGGGCTTCGCTAAACCTTTCAAGGAAAAGGAAAGAAATAAATAATGCAGCGGATAAACAATCATGAAGGTGCAGACAGGCAAAAACATACACCTCTAGGAAAATAAAAGTGACAGGTCAAACGAGAGGCTAKGCTCATGAGTGACGTTCTCCAGCAGTGTGAGAAACTGGTGTCCAGCAGCTCCGAGGCTCGTCAAGACTCGTCCACAGAGCATCATTACACTGCCTGTCAGGCTGYTAAACCCCCACAGGGACAATGATGTCATAAAAATATGCAGCTAGAGAAGAGACGTGGAGGGACAGCWCTTCAGTGGAGAGCAGAGAGAATTTATTCTGCACAGCTGTAAGTCAGTCTGTGGTTATGAACTTATTTAAATTCATTTAGGCTGATATATATTTTTTTAGTTTAACCTAATTTATTCAGCACAGATCCCTGGTGTCCGTTTTTTCTGTTCTCAGCTTGCCACTCATTTTACCTGTTTTTTGTTCAAAGCACACCTGTTTTTCTTCCACTTATATGTTACCTAATCCTCCTTCTTTTTCCTCCTTTTTGTTTAAACAAAACTGCTTATGTACAGACGTTTCAACGAGCTACTGGATATATTTTTGACAGTTTTGTTTATTTTGTGTTTACATAACATTATGTAAGCAGCTTGCTAAAAATGTATTCATTGTTTTCTTTGTGAAATAAAAAAAGAAGATAAAAAAATAAAATATTGACACACATCTAAAACAATCCACGTGAATGGATCAAAAAGCAGCATTTAAAAAAATGTGATTAAGCAGCGTGAATGCAGAGAGCTGAATACCTGCTGAATTTTGCTGACAAATGAACTCAGTTGTTAAAGTTTAATTAGGCAGAACAAGCTAAACTCAGTAAAACTAATAATAGTTAAATCTAGCAAAACTGTAGTTTTAAGTAGCAAAACCATAGCTAAAGGTTTGGAAAAAAGCAAAACTGACCTAAAAGCAGCTAAAGTTACACTTACCAAATTTGTAGCTAACAGCTAACGTTAACTAAACTAAAACTAAAACGACACAAGAAGATGGGATGTGTAGATTTTATAAAACAATGATTTCAARGACCTGAAGTGATCTCAGATCTTGTCAGGAAATGATAAACCTGGATCCAAGGATGCAGACTCGAAYACAAGCAACTAAACAAATAGCTGACAGGGCAGCGACATAATACCAGAAATACAAAAACAGCAGGGAGTACAAGTRGTGAGATATGCGTCCTCCTGGTTCTCGTCTCAAAGAGAAGCAGGAGTATARGTAGGCTGGGACAGGTGATTACTGATGGTCTATTTACAGATACAGGGCAGGTGAAACAGAGATACTGGGGAACTGAGGAAAAAAGTAAAAAAGACGCAGAGATGCTGTGTCCAAAACGACAGGCTGGGTCCTCTGGAAGACCCAGACTACCCAGTCGAGGTGGGCCGGGTCCTTGGTAGACCGGGAAGACCGTAATAAAAGAGGCTGTGAATTTGGACGGTCTAGCCTCCCGTCCACCCCGGCGTATGTCCGTCAATGTCACCTAGCAACTGTGATGACGCTAAACAAGCAAACTTAAATCAAAATTTAAAAAATATCAATCTATTAACATTATTAATATCACAAAACTATAATATTTACTTAAAGGTAACATCTGAAGAACTAATTGACCCGCTGTAGGTGCATGTTTATTACGCCT
>NW_013952749.1:254604-255833 GCF_001266775.1 Austrofundulus limnaeus | reverse complement strand
ACATATTTACTGAGAAAAATGGTGACGTGCTCAATACTTATTTTACCCGCTGTATATACTGTATGTCATTCACCTTTGCCAACATTATTACAAAAACAAGTGGAAATAAGCAGCATGTGAAAATCATCCCAATTAGCAAATTCACAGGTTTTCAGCCTGTGTTTTCGTCTTGGCATTGAAACAACTTGGTTATGTTTGGATCAGCAATAAGCTGTAAGTGGGCCTGTGTTGCTTTCATGATGCTGCAGCTGAGGCATCATCTTAAATGAAGCACAGGCTCCACCTTCATGATGGGTAATGAACACGACTAAAAACCAGAGCACAGCAGGCAATAAACTGCATTGGTGTTATTCTTCTTGCAACAGGTGTTGCCCTATATAAATTGCATGAAARATTTGCCAATTGTTTTACATCACATCCTCTTCCTGATGCAACCTGAGCTCTAGCCTGCAGCTTCTGGATTAAAAGACCGCAGCGTGGACCACCCAGCTACCACAGCTCCACATAAATCATTGTCAATATGGATGAAAAGGAAAATCTCAAAAACTKACCCAGAGAACTGTGTGCACTGTGCTTTATGAAAATATTTCACTTAAATGATCACTGAAATAATAACACACAACACAGGGGTGTTTTAGAACACAAATGACTCAGAAGCAGCAATTTCATTTTGTCCATCTCTCATTTTTTTCATGTCTAGTCTCTTTTTTTTGTCTCTGTTCATTGTTGGATAATCAGACTAAGCAAATTATTTCAGAAAAAAAAAACTATTTTACAGTGAGTAAACTTGTAGGTTTGAGCACAAAGCACAGTTTATATAATTAGCTTATTAAAATATATAAATATTTAAACAAAAGCATTTCTTTTGCTTTCAGTGAAAACATRTTCAGGTTGTTCTCAGCAATGGCATAAATGGTACTGGTATCCACAACTGAATTTTTGGATGATCAAATGCTGGAATTGTCTCAAAGCGATTTCTGTAGGTGGTCATTTTATCGAATTTGCTTGGCCTTTGTCTACTGGATATTACTTCTTTATCAACCAAGAARTCAATCAAGTTTTTGTAATGTGATAATGCATTTTCCAATAAACCAAAATTCTATTTTTTTGCAATATTGCAAAATAATAATAATAACTGGATACCGCACAGTGGTAACATAATGACCCCCGCACGCAGAAATGCACCAGAACTCAGAAGTCTTTACTCCTACTAAATGTCATGCTATAGG
>NW_013952749.1:244592-252991 GCF_001266775.1 Austrofundulus limnaeus | reverse complement strand
TATATATACAGTATGTATATAACACTTTTAGACCTACAAGAGTGAGACCCAGTGTAAAGAACAGTTGATCTGGTTCATTTGGGACTTAGATTAATGCATAATGATTCACTCTTCCTAGAATAAAGTTTTTTCCCTTACAAATAAGCTCCCCTGGGGAAAGAATGCAGCTCATTTGTCAGCAATATTTAGAACTACACTGTAAAAAATGAAATGTTGGATTTACTTAACCATGTTATGTTACCTGGTTCCACTTAACTGAGTTGAGTAAATTCAAAGCAATATACCAGTTTTTTAGCCAAAGAACATGAGTATGTTGCTTTGAATTTACTCAACTCAGTTAAGTGGAACCAGGTAACATAACAAGGTTAAGTAAATCCAACATTTCATTTTTWGAGTGTAGTTCAGTTAAACCTGAAATGCCCATTAGCACTGTCAGCCTTTATATTATACATTCTACTTGTCTGTTGTGAGACTGTTCTGTGATACTACACTGTAAAAAATGAAATGTTGGATTTACTTAACCATGTTATGTGACCCCGTTCCACTTAACTGAGTTGAGTAAATTCAAAGCAATATACCAGTTTTTTAACCAAAGAACATGGGTATGTTGCTTTGAATTTACTCAACTCAGTTAAGTGGAACGGGGTCACATAACATGGTTAAGTAAATCCAACATTTCATTTTTAGAGTGTATGTATCTCAGGAACATAGATTCTGWTCATAGTTACAAAAATTACTGTCAAGATTGATGGTTTTTCATTTTTTGACGGTAGGAGCATTAGTCCCCACCTTTCATGYCAGTGTTTCCACTCAAATTACATTCAGAGTATATAATATGAATGACTCTCAGCTACTACCACATGGAATTTCTGGATCAAAATCTGTTAAATAACTATTTTTTTGTGTTGGCCAATGTCGATTAGTTATGGTAGCCATCTTGATTTGGATTGAGAGCAAACATTTTTCAATCGTAGATGTACATCCGATAGATACAATCTGAACGTTTCATTCAGTCTGTTTATTTGATCTTAAGATATTTTGCTGACAGACAAACAGTTGCTAAAGTTCAAGCATAGACATTGAATAGCACCATACCACACTGATTTTAGCAAACTTTATTGACTAAAATAAAGCAATTTTTGTGTTTTCGACGGTGAGTTAGCTCCAGGTTAGGTTAGACTCTGACAGAAAGCACATTCACAGAGTTACGGTAATGTTCCCCAACCATGGAGGTAGTTAAAGGATTAAAGGTATAATTTCCTAAAAAAAAATCATTGAACTCTATCCTGTGGTTCATGAAATATTTTGGTAACAGACAGATGCGCTCGCACACAAGCAGAGATTGCAAAGACATTATCACACGTCCTTCCATATTTGCAGCACCCATCGTCCAACATAATTCTAGTTGGGACGTAAACTTCAAACAGTTTGTTAGCAGAGTACAATGTTGTGTCTCTGCCAGTCTCACCTAATGTTTAGCTATTTAAAATTCAGTGAAACGGCAGGATAATGTCATATCATTGTTATGCGAGCCAAGCTTCCASTGTGGCCTCCACAGAATACTGGAGCTGCGTCTGTTCACCATATCAACAGATGGACACACAGACAGTAAGTAAACAGCACATACCAATGAAGAGCTCATCTCTCAGCCTCGCCCCTCTAAGGTAYCGCGGTGTAATCACCGTATTTGGATGGCTCCAAATCCTCGGGTGCTGCTGAAGATTTGTAATTGGAGCTGAATGGTTGCAAACTGGCTGCTCCCACGAGGAGGATTTAGTGTGCCCTGCACCAGCCAATGTGGTGGCATTTTGACAAGWAAGGATGGGGTCCACAGCATGGACGAGCCATCTGGCATGGCTGCCCGTGTTGCACAATAATTCAGATCGTCTGAGACACAATGTGTGTGGAGCCTTATACTGTCTCTGTGTGAGTCTTGGACGCTGGACAGCGACTGCCAGCTGTGTTTTCTGGTCGYTGTCTGAATCTGCCTCAGTCCCGTCTTTCGCTGTCGTCTGATTGAAGGGAATTCCATAACAAGACGAGGCCTGATTGTCTGATCCACATTAGTGTGGATCGGGTTTTAAAATTTACAGGCGGTTGTCTTCCTGTTGGATTGTGACAGCTTCAAATTGATGCTGAAATTGTGAAGTTTTGGGTTTTTTTTTTTTGTTGTTGTTGTTGTTTTCTTCTACATTTGCTTTGTTCTGTATTGATGTGGCTGCTGATAAAATGCTGTTTTGATGATGCCTGGTAGGTCGTTTGAGGGAGTAAAATTGCTCTGTCTGCCTTTGATTCATCTTTCATGTTTCTGTCTTTTATGCTGACTGAAATAGTTTGCAAAAAGAAAAATAACAGCAGCAAAAAAAAAAAAATCTGTGAACATACGCACGTTCATCAATTGTAAAGCCAAATACCTCTTTCACAAAGTAAAGTTTCTTCCAACAAGTTTTTTATTTATTATTTCTTTTATTTTTTTGCTTGCAAACAAAAATAGAAGTYGGGTCGGACAGTGATTGCCTGTGGGTAGAGCAGCAACAACGGCAAGGCAAAGGATTAAGAGCTCTATTTCCAACGTGACTATGTACGTTAAAAATGTATGAAGCCTTAATCCTGTGTGGCATTTTGTAGAAAAACATCAACAAGTCAGCTGTAATGTTATGGTTCAGAACAGAAAGCTAGAATCTAAAAGCTCAGGCCACCGCTGTAAGGATGCGTGAAGATCCACCCCAAGTTTCAACATATATTTCCTGTGATGCATCTTTTCTTTCCCATTCCTTGTTTTTGGTGTAATTAACAGACTCCACAGCAGCAGCTCTTTCATCATTTCACTCTGTGCCAATTACAGCCCAACATCTGTTTCTTCCGCTGAGGCTTTGCTCCCGTTGCTTCTTTCAGCTGGATGTGGATCCTTCAAACATCGAAAGCCAATTTGAACCTCATTGTGCCCAACGCATGTGCCTCAGTTCTTGTCCCTCCTGAGTTACAATGAATCYACACCAGCTATACATCACACAGAAAAACCCTCAGAATGGGATTGATTTGTCTACATAAAAACACTATCTCAAATTCAAAGATGACCTATTTTTTGGTGAATTATTTAACAGTAAGAGTGAATTTATGCGTGTCCAAAGTGAAGCAGCTGACTTCTAAATATTGATGTTGAGGGAGGGATAGGAGGTTTCGACGATTTCTTCAAGAAAAGGGAAAGGACTTGTTGGTTTAAAGCTTTCAAAAGAAAAAAAAATCCAAAAACAAATCTATGAAATATTGAAGGTCCCTCTGAGGAGCTGCACAAAGTTCTGTGCTGCCTCTCAGAAAAGCTGCAGTCCTGTCAGGGGGATAGCAAGAGCAATTTGAAAACTGGTCCTAACAAGACTTTAAAGTTTTCACTAAACTAGTGATGCACCAAGGCCATTTTTTCCCCTAATATTCTGACCTGGCAATTAGACTTTCTTTTCTTCATTTTGTAAAGTGAAAAATTAAAACACTGTTTTCCCTAAATGTGCACTAGGCAGTAAGAAAACATTTATCCTCATTGCAATTCCCTGACCTCAAATAAACTGTAGCTGTGTTCTACATAAAAATTTGGAACAAAAAAAAAAAAGAATTTACTGTTTTTGTCTCTTTAACGTGTTGAATCTGTCATTTCATTGTGCATGGCAGTACATAAATTATAGTTTGTAATTACAAGTATAACAAAATTTAAAATTGTTTTATGTTTTCAAACGAAGTGTGAGAACGGCATCTGGTTCTGTAGAGAAAAACCTTTGTTTATTTCTGAGCAGGAATGGGCGCAGGCACATCTTTATAATTAATGTGTTTTTTATAAACCAACCCAGCATCTTCTGCTTCCTCTGACTTTAGTTTTTCTTTTACATCTTACAAATGTTACAAAAAAGCAAAATTTGAGTCTTCCTTCCTCAGTAAAAAGCTTTCACACTGAATACATGTTGTTTTTATGCTAATTACTCGCTCAGCTTTGGTGCATTAACCAACCGACTGGGAGAAAAAAATGTTATTTGATTCTGGTCATCTGAGAAATTGATGTATCCCTCCTTGTAGCAACTATTTACATTTCCTATCATTTAAACATGCAAGTGTTTTGACAAGTAGTCCAAATATCCCCAAATTTCAACTGAAGCTCAAGGTAATTTTATACTATGAGAACCTAAGTCTGTTGTCATTTGAATGCATTTTTCACAATGTGCAAAATAAAATAAAAATCCTGAGGAAACTCTTGTTTGTTCTATTTTTTCAGCTGTTCCCCCTTCAGGGGTCTCCACAGCGATTCATCTTTCTTCTCTTCACTCTGTCCTCACTCCAACTAACTCATGTCCTCATAACTGCATCCACATCTCTCCTCTTTTTTTTCCTGGCATGTATCTCTGACATTTTTCTACCAACATACCCTCTGTTCCTCCTCTGGACATGTCCAAACCATCTCAATCTGTCCTCTCGAACTTTATTTCCCATTGTTTCAACCTGTGTGTACCTCTGATGATCTCATTCCTAATCTTATCCATCCTTGTTGCTCCTAAATGAGAACATCTCCATCTTCAACGCTGACACTTCCTCTTCTGTCCTGTCTTTTTGTTCATGCCATTGCCTCCAAACCATAGAACCTATACAACTCTCCTGCAAACCTTTCATTTGAACTTTGCTACGTTGATGATGGTACGTACAACTACTAAGATTTAAAGGATATCACAGCAATACATTGTGTTCATTATTAACTAGCAAAACTAACAGCAACACAGGATAAAGAAAATGATTGAAACAACACATTTCAAGAACTGGTTTTGCTTTGTTATAAAAGTTCAAATGTATGGATAAATGAAGGTATCGTTCTTTGAAGACTGCATCTTTCCAGCTGCCTTRCACGCTCAGGTTTTAAACAAAAATCATACACAATCTGTCAACACATGGATCAGCCTTACATCTGAACAACTGAGTTAGAGACATTTTTATGTTGGCTAACACTGTTTAGCTGTGGGCTGCAATCTTGAATCTGGATCACAGTAAAAGTAAATAATTTGAAGATAAATGTACAAGGATTACATTAAAACAGTAAAACTTTTTTTAATAAAAATTAAAATACACCCAGGAGTTAAGTAAAAATTGTGCTAAAAGTCAAACAAAGACCTAATGGCACAAACAGGCAATTATATGATTGACCTTTTTTTTATCATGGACAATGACTAAAGTTTGTTTTAGTAAAAACATTTATTAACATCATTAGTTACCCACCCGACCAGACTGTGAAAAATCTTTATCGTTACTCATCACCGCCAACTGTCTCTAATGTAATCCTTGCATGAGTCGAAGCCAGGAGCATTAATACGGTGGAATAGTCGCTCTGTCTGAATTACATTCACAATATTGTCTTTCAGCTGCCTGCTGATTTTCAGGTGAGCTGCTGCATTCATTACCATCACTCTTCAAGCCGGAACAAAATAGATTCTTATCTGTTTTTGAAGGCCTGTTGTCAACCCAACACCCATCTGCATATTTTTATTAAAATCATTTCTTCTGGCTTCGGCTTGCTGGAGTACGGTGCCACGGCTGCCATCACACACTATATAATATATATGTGCACCTTGTATCATTAGGATCGACTTCAGACATCAAACGTGTGTCAGTATGGAAGACAGTGAGCATATTTTTTTCTCTCTCCCTCGCCGAGCCTTACCCATCCCAGCTTTAGCATATAAACAGTTTCTGTGCCATAATTGGGCATCATAGATAAGAAGCATATCTGGTGTTGCAGCTGAGCCTCTGAGGCTGCCGCCCCATCAGCACCTCCGCACGAGGAGAGGGACGGGAGTGACATGCATGGCTGATGACAGAAGCCTGGGTGTGACCGTGAGCGATGGGACAACAGCCTAGATTAAACAGCGACACATCCAGTGTTGGTCAGAGGAGTAACTGAACAGCAGCATGCTCACTCGCTAACAGCACTGTCTGCTTTTTAAAGAGCTTATTTTTAGAGCACGTCAGCTCCGAGTGACAAAACACCAGAGGAAAGCCAGTCGATGGAAATGAAARGTCAGAGTTTTATGTGGGTTCGATCTAATTCAGGTTTAGAAGCAACATCATCAAAGTGCAACAACAGTTCAGTTGTTGTTGTTGTATTTTTGTTTGTTTGTTTGTTTGTTTAAATGGACACATTTAGTGATCCGGTGGTGCAATTTATTTTAGTTCCCTTTTTCCTTCAGAAAAATAAATCCATTTGAATGTTTGTATTTTGAATCTCAATCTATAATATGTTAGTAAAATTTCAAACAAAGCCAATAAATAAATAAATAAATAAATAAATAAATAAATAAATAAACCCAACTTCTTGGCACAGAAACTTTACAGCAGGTGGACAACTTTTCATTTATGAAGTGTGTGTGTGGGGGGTGGGGGTATTCTTTTTTCAGACACATAGTTCAATTCTATACCACAATCAAGTAACTATGTTACCATCAGTTGTTATGAAAATGCTGTTTATATCAAAACACATTTGACTTTGCTTCATAGTCTATCTAAACACCTTGAAATTGGCCTCTATCTCTTTCTTTCCCCMAAAACATGTACAATAGGTTGCCTTCAGGCCCAGGCCGCCCTTGAAAAAGCAGGGGGTTCTGATGTTATCAGTTTATGAAATGGACGTTATTAGGCATTATCAGTCCCATGCAATGGCTTCAGAATGTCCCTACTGTGCCTTGTAGTCTTCAGACTGTCCCGACAGTGCCCCCTAGTGGGTTAATATATCAATGACAATGAATGTGTAAATAACCATTTAAACAAAACATATTTTAATACATTTTTTGTCCTTGTCTGATGGCAATCCTCACTCTTGCTGTCCGTGTTGGTCTTGAACCCTGGTTTCCCACTCTGTGACCCAACACTCCACCCATTGCCCTATTAGAAAGCCGCATTATACACCCATCGGAGGGCRGTGTCTTTGGCGGTGTCTTTAGCGCTAACCATGACATTTTCTCTAAGATTAACCTTAGTGGCTTTTTGCATCATGTTAACCTGGTTTTATGGCTCATATTAAGCAGATAGTGGCTTTGTGCCTCATACTAACCAGCTGACAATYGGAAGCCATTCTATGGGACGGGGGAACCTGCCAAGCGGCACAGGCGGGATAWTCTGAAGTCATTCTTGGGGACTGATTACGGCCTATTAACGTCCATTTCATGGATGATAACATCCGAAGAGGGTGCAAAAAGAGATCTGCGACTTCAATGGGATTTGCCTGGTAAAATAACAGTTAACAGTTAAAACTAAATAAAAATAAAGAATCTCCTACCATTTTTGACACTACCGCTTCAGCACGTCTTCACAACAATGCTTTGGGGGAAGGGTGCTCTGCAGGGCGGGAGCTCTGCTGCAGACTGAGCTCYAGAGAGGACATTTGTAYAAATAGGCGGTGCTTTAGCTCCACATGGCTACCACAGGAGATTCAAGGATTTYTCAAACATGCATGAATGGATCTAAGCAACACTGTATATGTTTTGATCAGGGAGGGAATGACATAATATGATATGAAGCTCAAAAAAGTAATTTTTGCATAATACCCCCCCTCTTAAGTTTATTTTTCCTTAAAAAAACAAGAAAATGTTAATTTAAAGTTCAAATGAGATGCACAGAAACTGTGTTGTAMTTAGCTATGATGACTGACTGGTTTATTTGAACCGTTTTTATAACAATATGTGTGAATCAGAAGATTCACTGTTTGTGTTTGATAAATTAATTATCAAGATACAAGGAATGAGGACCAAGCAGCAGATCTGGTTGAGCTCTGCTTTACTTGCAGCAAGGAATCCATATACAGACAAGGTACATTACATACAGTACAATGTCAGTAGCATGAATTGAATTTCTGTACAGCTGTCAGGCTTTCAAGGGGTCCCCTTCAAAGTGTCGTTTATAACTACGTAATCTCCTGCTGCTCCCAGGAACTCCAGTTCCTTTACCCCAACCCACCTGTCTAACAGCGGGTCATAAAAGTAACTCTACTCTACAAGCTAAATAAACAAATTACAAAGATAAGCATTCACATCTGTGTTTTTACACACAACATTCCCATCCACATGAGTTTAGTTAAAGTAGATAAACACAGATCAACAGCATTAATACATCACACAATTAGATGAACCATAATATTTTAAATCACAATTTAACCAACAGTTTGATAGGCAGTGTCTGCTGGTGTAGGCGAGATGGTTGAGCATTTCTAGTTTAGAAGTGCTGCAGATGAACAACAGTGCCAAAACATGGATTCAGACTTCTACAGTTTGATATTTCCCAAACCAAAGATAAATCCCATCTGTTTGCAGGGTGTGACTTGTCTGAGCAAAAGCCCTGAAGTCTAACATTAGCATGTGTATATATATATATATATGTAT
>NW_013952749.1:238388-244520 GCF_001266775.1 Austrofundulus limnaeus | reverse complement strand
ATGTATGTATGTATGTATGTATGTATGTATGTATGTATGTATGTATGTATGTATGTATGTATAAGCCACACAAAATAAGTTACAAATGTTTTCAGGTCATTTTGACCCAACAGTCATTTTGTATTGAAATCACTATCACAGAGTCAATTACACACCACAAAGATATGCAAATGAAATAAATCTAAGATTCATCAGTCGCAGACAAAAAAAAATGACAAAACATGGTCTTCTCCAGTGGATTGTTTTGCCTGTACACTGCTTGGATGTGGTAGCCAAGGGAGTGGTGCTATAGATGAAGGTGTCTAGCATATAGAATCACATGATCAAAGTGTAACAATATTGCCACCTGGTCTGTAGGCTATGTGTACCTTTTTGCCATCCTACTAAGGACAAAAGGATCAGGAAAGTACAGGTTCTCATGAACAAAATGTAACAATATTACTAGTCTTTGGGGTTGCTCAGAGCCCATAAAGGTGCTACAGATGACAGTACCCAAATCCTCTCTGCTGCAGCCATGAGTGTGCATTTTACTGCTGAACAGGTTCTAGAAATATATATATTACCAGCAAGACAACTCTGATTCAAAAGTGGTAGCAGAAGAAGAACGAGGAGGAACACAAGCCACATTTCTTCTATATAAGTCTATAGAAATGCTGTACAGAAAGGGGGTGGCGAAGGATGAGTGGGTAAGGGAATCATAATCTAATTGGAGAGTTGGTGGTTTGATTCCCTGCTATTCAGTCACTGACTCTGATGTGTCTCATCAATGTATGAATGTGATTAAAAGGGGAAATATCATGTCAAATCTACTTATTTGAACTTTATATGATGTTATAATGTTATCCTCTCATCAAAAACATGCCCAGAGTCTTGCTTTGACTCATTCATGCATGTTTTAAAAATCCTGTAGTGTCCTGAAGCAGCTAAGCAGGGGAGCAAAAATGACCGGCTGGGACTAGAACTGCCTTTTGGGATCAGCTCCTCCTCTGGGCTGTGTCTCCAAGCATAGCTTCCTCATCACAGAGCACACAAGCCCACCCGCCCCGTGCTGAAATGGGCGGRACAGAAGCGGAAGGAGGTTCTTGACCCTCTGAGGTCTGGGATCAATGGCCRTTTTTGACTAACTTTGAATTTACCTCTATATTTTCACTTTAAAACCTATTTACCCTGCCATATTTGGTATTATTTTCAGCACAACCTAATCTTTATGATTTTAGAGTGTTTGTTTCATTTTGACACAGTTCATTACCACAGTGGACCAAAATATCACAAAAAAAATCAGAGTAGAAAAATTTATTCCCATAACRTGAAGAGAATGACATTTCTTTTTCTATGTCTTCAGACAGCATGTAACATCACCAATACTAGTTGATAACAGAATAATTACAACTTTCCCGATAGTAGGCATCCTGGGACGTGTAGTCCCAGCGACTTTGCAACTTCTTTTTCCTGTTTCCTACAGGCTTGTGTCTGACATAATGACACTTTGCGTAGCCTGGCTGATTCGGTTGAATTAAAAGAAAAATTGCTGTATCCGCATCGTGATCAAGAAYATCACCAAAATTTAATGYTGTGTTCCTTGGGCCAATATCCACATGTGTTAAAAATGTCCTGACAATCCATCCACAAGTTTTTGAGTAATTTTGTCCACAGACAGACCAACAGAACGACAGACAGACACATGCGACCAAAAACATTACTTCCTCCCCTTGGCAGAGGTAATCACTAAACAAGTCATGATATGTTTCGTTTCTGAACTACACAGAAGCAATAATCTTTGTTTAGCTTCAGGAGGCAAAGGCAAGTCTCTGAACTAACATTTTCCCTGATTTCTTCCTTTTCTAATCTGACCTCTGAAGGCAGAACTAAAGAAAACCCCTTTAAATGACTAACACATTTTCTGCCCAGTAGTCAGAGTGAGATGGACCTCATTACTTCTTAACCTTCAGTTAAGAGAACAATAAATCAAACTAAAATAAGATTATTCTGTTCATTATCTGATTAAGAAAAAGAGATTATCTCTTACAGGTTAAGGCAACCTGTGGTGGCCTAAATTCAGTTCTAAGTGGAACAGTTGTGTCTCTTTAAAAGCCCATCAGAGGTCAGAGGTCCAAGACAGTTTTCTTGATTATTTCAGTCTAGGTGACCCCTACAATCGTTATTTCATCAAGTTTAATTCACTTTAATACTATTAATCACATGCACTGCAGTCTCCTTCTAAATAATGGCAGCTCCCCTTATATGCAGTACACAGTGTTCAGTTAAGGCCTTTAAACTTTTGAAGCTTGAGAAGGTAAGTACCACTAAAGAGGTATTTGCTGATTCTAATGCGATACTAAGGGTCAAACAGTGCTTCATAAGCTTGTTAACAAGCTTAAAACCCTCTCATCTGATCATTCCAAGGTTGATGGCATCAACAGGAGAGCAGTGCTGCTGATAACCCTCATGCTGCTCATTTCTGGGCACAATGGCTGCYGAAAAAGCTTGACTGTTGTTTACTCATTGGGAGTCTGGTGACTGGCCATCAGGCAGCCATAAAGAAGGGATTCTCTGACTTATGTCCTCCAAATCTAATTGGTCTTTGCTGCCTCTCTGATGGCATGCCATTGGTAGACAATAAACAATTGAAGGAATGAGCAATTATTTTGTATTGCTGGTAGACATGGTAATAGTTATCAGTATGCTGAGTCCTCCTCTCACTGAAGTCATACCCTGAAGTTGTAGAATAAAATTTGTGGTTTGTGCACAGATGAAGGTAAAAAAGGTTGGTGGCCTGTAGTGGAAGTGTATCATTAAAGAGCTCTAAACAAATCATAACAAGACAGTGATGGAAAGCAAATGTTGCTGATGCACCGCCGTCCAACAAAAAGCCCAAATGAAAACAAAAGCGTTTTTGACTTGTTTAAGAGAGATTGCAAAACTTAGCTGTGATTGTGTCTCTCACGTGGAATGTCTTGATTTGTTAAAGAATGAATTCTGTGAATTATTGTGTTTGGTACTATTTGAAATTTGGTGCAACAGCCTCGAAGAAAATGAAATCTTTCAGAATAAATCAGTTTTATCTGTCATATTTTGCACCCTTCAGGGTCCAGACTGAATKATAACTGTAAGGTGGGGTGTATGTGGCAGCTTTTTAGTTCATCTGATGCTTGTTTTGCCTCTTCAGTTTAGAACCGACTGCTGTGTGCGAATTGTGCCTGAGCTACTTGGACACAACTGGAGCTGAAGAAGAGACTCTGCTCAGAGAATAATTAACAACAACTCTCAAAGAGAATGTTTCCCTACAAAGGATATTCGATACAAGCCATCTGTGGAAGGATTTAAAATAAAGATCACCAAATAAGTATTTTTAGGTGTAATTTTAGTCGCTCGGCAGTGTCCGACTGGTTAGACATTTGTATTGTCTCCATACAGAGTTGTGTGACTCAGAGGATTCATTGTTCGAGAGCCACGGGTTGCTGTACCCCAGACAACAAGAAAACTCAAAGTGGCAGAGTGACCCTCAAACAGTTGTTGAAGCCCTAGCATAAAAACAGAATCYTACAAAAATGTTTAGTTTTCCTTTCCTGAAGGAGAATAAAGCTGTACAAAATGTCCCATTTACTAACTATTCAAATGGATTGTCAAGTCTTTTATTTTGAAACTTTTACAATTAAAGTCCTGACTGTGCAGAAGAAGGTGGGGAAACATTGTTTCTTGTTTTGTTGTACTGCCAAACAAGAAGCAATTCATTCCTTTATAATGGATTAAGATAATGTTGTCAGACCGCAGAGAAAAATCCGGCAAAACTGACTAAAACCTAAAAGTGGCATTTATATGCAGCTGTTATTCAAGGTGAACCAATAGTTTGTTTTAACTATTGTTAACTATTAAGTTTTCTGCCAACAAAGGTAAACATTCTTTCATTTCATCTAACATTTGACATTTGGAATAAACTATACCAGAAGACTAAATGCTAACAGAACACCCACCACACGTTTAATCAATTTTTCTGAAGGCCACCGCTTCAGCATTAATTTGGACTGATTAATGAAACAATAAGATTAGGGATRAAACTTGGAGAAAACTATGGAGAACATTGATTTTTAAAGAGTATTCATGCATGTCTGTGGTCATAATGTTTAGGCTAATCAGTTTATCTGGGTAATGTGGACAGAAAATATGGGGATTGAAAACCATTTTTGAAATTGATGATAATAAATGATGATGGTATGATACATGATGATATTAAATATATTTTTAAAAAGTCTGCAATATAATGCATTTTTATTAGCTGTTGATCTGAGTGAAGACACAGATCATAAATTAAATTCAAATTTTGAGTTTTTAGAGGCAGTTTGGCTTTAAGGGCCACACAAAGCATGGCCCTCTTCTTAAGCTTTTACAAATATCCAGAATGCTGAATTTGTCAGTTTCACCTGCTGTTATAGATGTACTACTTGATGCAATTACAGACACAAATCCTTGGAATTATTGCAGGTTATTACAGGTCAGTGAAAGTTCAGCCTGTTAAAGAATACAGACYTGTAAAGTCTTTCTAAACAGACAGTGTAAGCACAAACAGAATGTAATGAATYAGCCTGCTTCATTAGCCTCCTAATAAGCAGCAAACCCTCACTCAGCAGCACGTTTGTCACAGACACACACTGATTATTGCTCGGGCTTCACAAACTTATTAGGGGTGTAAAATGACAGCAGGTTTCTGCAGCAAAGCCCGGACATGAGTGCTGCTCAGGATGAACTCTGCCAGCGGGGAGTTTGAGGCACTTCCTACCGTTCAGCTGGTTGTACACCACATCCTCCAGCCTCTCCAGCCGCTGAAGAATGGACTGCCTGTCCACCAGGTTGGAAACTTTTCCATTCCTGGCTCGCAGCCTCTGCTCGGAAACGCGGCCGATCTGGATGAGCTCCTCGGACCGGTCCTGGATCCTGCAGTACACCGAGAACAGGATGATCCCCACGAACACCAGGATGTTGACGGTCAGCAAAGTTTTGATTTTGCGTGCCACAGCCATGAACGAAGAGGAGACGGCGCGGCTGGCTTGAGTCAAGCCCAGCAGCTGTCCATGCGCGGCTCTGTCGCCCACTCCCGGTCCGCCCCCACCCTCCCCCCTGTCTCACTCTGTGTTTCTGTGAGCTGAGGGGTCTGGGTCCGGCTGCTCTCGTTTCAGCACCGCGGACAGCTCAGGAGGCTGCGCTCCCTCCACGGCGGAGCATCGCAGTCCGCCGCCCGGGCAGGTGCGTGTGGTGGGGAGGGAGGAGTTCAGGGCAGGGAACGGGTCTTCTGGGTGGGAGATAAACAGCTCCGTAGCTTCAGCAGGACTTTACAAATGAGAAAGGACGACAGAGGAAGGCAGCATCCTCACTATAAATCATGCCCGCAGCAGCTGCTTCACACGGATGCGTCGCCTCCATCCTCAGCTCTGCTCGAGCTGCTCGCGTCAAAACATTTTCCCTCCACTGTCACCGCTTTTATCTCCTGACACTTCTTCGTTCTGTGCTCACTCAGATAGTCCCGCTCTGCACATCCGAACCTGAAGGAGCGTCTGCTAAATATGAGGAGGAGAGAAAGAGGCGGCGTTTCGCTCTCCCACCTCTCTCTCTCTATCTCTCCCCTCTCTCTTGTCTTGTTTTTCGTCCTTTCTTTCCGTCTTTCTCTCCTCCTCCTCCTCCTCCTCCTGTAGGTTAATCGCTGCCTCCCTCTGGTCGATGCTGCAGCTTTAAAGGAGTTGAGGGCAGATTTGTTGTCAGACGCAGCCGAACGGTGCCRATGGGTTTTGGCATGTTGTCTCTCCGCTCCTCTTCCTCTCCCTGTCAGAGAGGAGGAAGAGCCGCCGCTGCGTCCTGACGTTCCGAGCCACAGTCATGAATATTCAGGCACTGGCTGGGGGAGAGAGGGGTGGGCACAAGTAGAGTAGGACCGCTTCCACTCGGCAGAGCAGCTCCCCTCCGTTAGTGAACTGTGAAAATGCGCGTGAAGACGTGTTAACAGATGAGCTGATCCGTGATGCGCCGTGGTTAACGTCTCCTGCACGTGGGCAACTTGATGCACGCTTTTAAATTTGCATGTTACGCAACTGCGCCTGGCCTACACACACACACACACACACACACACACACACACACACACAC
>NW_013952749.1:235495-238335 GCF_001266775.1 Austrofundulus limnaeus | reverse complement strand
ACACACACACACACACACACACACACACACACACACACACACACACACACACACACACACACACACAGTCAGCACGAGCATGGTCAGCTTTCAGAAGCGGAATGATCGGCAAACCAATCACATGCTTCAATGGAGATGAAATTCTGTTGTGACAGAGCAGATAAACTGCAAAGAACATTTCATTTTAGCTACAATTCCAATAAAGTTGGGATGTTGTGGAAAATTTCAATTAAAAGCAAAAAGGATTTTCAAATTTCATCTTTTTCAAAAATAAAACAAAGCAAGCAGATCAAATGTTTAAATTAATAAATGGTACCATTCTTTGGTAACACATCCCAAACTCAACCCATTCACACTCCCAATTTGTCACATATTGGCGCTTTACCCCCAAGGTTCCCTCTGCGACCGATTTTGACGCGTCGGGTAACCCCTTGCATCAGGWATTGACGAGATGGGGCGGAATTCGTTGTCATAATTTCAGAAAGTGTTGGAAATGCACCAAAAACACCRTCCCAAAGCCTAAAATTACCTTTATTCTCTGTGGACATCCTGTCCCTGACCCTAGTACTTATATTAACCATTAACCCTGATACCTAAAATTAGCAATTTTTAGAAAGTGTAGGAAATTCACATGAACTACGTGTTCCAAAGCCTAAAATCGTCTCTTCTTTTAACAACAGTCTGCAAACACTACCGAGGGGACCAGCTGCTGGAGTTTTTGGAGGGGCATGTTGTTCCATTCTTGTCTGATGTAAAGTTCAAGCTGATCAACAATCCTGATGGATTTTTTCGTTTCATAACATTGTATGACATTTTAGTACCAAGGAAAAAAATCTGTCCAGACACACTTGAGTAAAGATAAATGTTTTATTGTAATGATAGGTATTTTTAGGATGCCAGGGAGAATCAGGTTGGAAAGCATCTGATCTTCAGAGGTCAGTGTGGGATGAATGTGATCAGAGTTCTGTCTTACTTGGTCGTCTTACAGGCTTGGAGACAAGAATGGAGTAAAGATTTGCCAGGGAGGAACCAATAGAGGTAGCAGTACTAACACAGGGCTGGTGATGAAGGTTGGTAGGAGTTATTCACAAGGTTGAACGTATTGGTCCCAGGACTGAGGGCTCAAAAGATCCAAAACGTCAGTAAAGGCAGATTCACATGGCAAGATAATTGTGCYGATTTTGSGCCTAATTTGGCTTTTCTGACTATCTTAAGGATGCTCTGATTATCGTGATGGCTCTAAAGATAAATTTATGAATTACCCCTGCTGTGTGTGGACTATTGAGAGTGATCTAGTGTCAAAGATTAGTTGAAACCATCCACTGGGGTGACTAGTCTAGCTGAGTTGTAGTTTACCGTGTGAGCAGAAATGTTCTAGTGGAGGTCTGATGGAGCACACACTCAAATACCCCAGCACATCATCAGTGGAATGTGAGTCAGATAGTTCCAAAAAGCACTACCCTTTCACTCAGAAAGCTGCTGGAGAGATTGGGTAATCTGAAATCCTCACACAATTATGTCCCACACTCTAAAAATGAAATGTTGGATTTACTTAACCATGTTATGTTACCTGGTTCCACTTAACTGTTGAGTAAATTCAAAGCAACATACTCATGTTCTTTGGCTAAAAAAACTGGTATATTGCTTTGAATTTACTCAATTCAGTTAAGTGGAACCAGGTAACATAACATGGTTAAGTAAATCCAACATTTCATTTTTTACAGTGCAAATGCTTTCAGGTGGTGAGTGGTCTGGACTGCAGTCAGGTCAAGTCAGCACCTGGACTCTTCCATTACAGAGTCATGCTTTTATAATGGGTGCAGTCTGTGTTTCAGCCTTGCTTCGCTGAAATATGTAAGGCCTTCATTGAAACTGATGCTGTCAGGATGAGTTCATGTGTTATTTTAAATCCTGTATATACTGTACTTTTCTGGATTGAAGGTTCTTTTGTAGATTAGTAAACTACACATGCCATAGAAACTAATGTACTGTATCTCCATACCACAGAGAGGCAAGCCTTTAAACTGGGTGTTGACAACAAACAGAATGGTCCCTCTCCTCTTTAGTACAAAGGGTGTGATGTCTATGGTTTGCAAATACAGTATATTTATAAATTTTATTATCTTTTTTTCATTTGCCCACAGAACATTTTTTTCCACTTTGCCTCAGGCTGTGGCCCACAGACGACAACAGCATTTCAGGATGGTGTTTGCATATTCATGAGCTTTAATTATCCTTTGTGGATGGCAGACAAAACTGTGTTTAAAAACAATGATTTGTGGAAGTGTTYTCAAGCGCATGTAGTCATGTCCAGAACAGAATCAGACTGATTTTGTCAGCAGTGCCAGATTCTTACAAACCTTTGACAATACTATGAACTGTGGGATATGGGATTTTCAAAGTGTGTCCAGTTTTTCCTTGAGTAATTTTCTGCTGACATCAGTCCACTGCTTTTAGGCACAGTTTTTTAAACTCTACCCAGCTTTAATTTGGAGATTCAGCCTCTCCAAAATGCTCTTATTCATACACAGTTATCTTACTGACCTTTTTCAAATTTTCCTAATTATTTGTTGAAYGATCTCCCACAAGTTTTTTGTATTATTTATTATTTTACATCCTTTAGTAGCTCCTTTCTTCTCTATTTTGATATGTTTAGAAGTCATCGAACTCAATGGGCCTCATGCAAGAACATGTTCGTATTCTTCTCCTAAATTTCTCTTACTTTTGTTCGTACAAAGGGTTCGTACGAACATGTCACGTCAGATTCAACAAACTCTTCTATCTGTGCGTAAATGAGCTGCGTAAATTACACGTTTTCTATCCAGCTGCTCGTGCACGCG
>NW_013952749.1:232622-234676 GCF_001266775.1 Austrofundulus limnaeus | reverse complement strand
ATTTAAAAACAAATCTGTGCGTACGAACGGTTCTTGCATGAGGCCCAATGTTCTTATTTTTTCTTACAAATGGTACAGTTTCTTAAAACTTAATCATTTGAAATTAAAATGTATTTATGACATTTGTAAATTATTGTATTCTGTTTTGTTCGTATATTACACAACATACCCTTTTTCAGAATAAGATTGAAATTAAAATAAWACTAGTCACTGAATCTTCAGCCTACATTACTATAAACACAAGACTTTTTTTAAGGATCAGTTAGTATGCGTTACTGTAACCTGCCTCCTGTAATAAACAGCTAATTGTGGCTTAGGTGAATCATGCACAAAGATGCTTGTTACTTCATCAAGGAAAGCCAAATAAAACCAAAGCACTTTGATCCCACTTCGCACCCCCCCCCCCCCCCCCACACACACACACCAGAGGATCTTAGGTATATCCTCCACAGTTTGTTTGGTGCCTCATTATTATTAGATAGTGAGATGAGCTTTAAAATTCCACCACAGCACTCTGCTCACTCTGAAAGACATACGGTAAAGTTASCTAAAATGGGCTGGATAAGGCTGGGGAATTATCTCTTAAATTAGAAAATGTCTGAGGATGCTTTGAAGGATGCCAGTAGCTGGCCAAAATTCCAACATAACTTTGTAATAATTTAGGCAAAGAAAAAAATATCTACATTTTAATGTACAAACTGGAAAAAAAGTGCAATGAGATCCAAGATCAAAGGTGATATTAAAGTCTCAGTTAGGAAGGAATGGCGTACTAATGACACAAAAGTACATGCTGGCCACTCCTTTGTGGTCAGCATGGTAACGATATATCTGTGTCTCCTACTTCCTGACTGCCAAGTTAATGAGAGGCAGACAAAAAGTTGTACTGATAAGTAAACCTCAAACAGTCTTTGTGCAAAAACTACATCAGATTTAAAAGAAAACTGAGCTTTGAGCGGCAAACAGCTCCGGTCACTCACAGTTTTATGTTGCTACAGTGATGTTGAAGATACAACCAGCTGAACAGACCTTTTATTTCTCAGTTTGAAGACAATATCTGAGCTAATTAAAGTCAGTGGATGCTTGAATATACACTCCCTGCAATATGGGGATTTGGAAGATCCTTGCAAGGAAAAACACTTGATGGAAAAAAAAGAGAAAACATGCTTTGATGTATAATTTGTATATGCACCAAAATGAACTCTAAGCAGAACAATAGAAAGAAAAATCTGAAAAATCATGAAACCTAAACTGTGAATGTGTAAAGGTAGAGCTCAGTCTGCAGTCAAGCCCCCACTCCACCATTTCTCATCTCCCAAAATATTGTGGTGAAGATGTGCTGAAGTGGGAGTGTCTGAAATGGTAGGAGGTTCTTAAAAAGAGGCCAATTTCAAGGCTTTTAGATAGGCTATGATGCAAAGTCAAACTTATTTCAATAAACACAGCTTTTTCAGAACAACATAAGGTTGGAAGTTACTTGATTGTGGTATAGAATTGAATGATGTGCCTGCCTGCATAACCCCTCTTAAAACATGGGGTTAATCAAACATTACATTAAGGTGTGGGGGCGAGGTTAAAGTAAAATTTTATGACCTCTTTAAACTTTGAGTTACTTTTCTCCTGTGAAGTATGTCTGAGTTGTGTGCTTTACTTCCTCATGTGATGCACCAGTGCATCACATGAGTGCAATTGGGTTCCACTTTCTTTTCCATTTGCTTTTGCACATTTTGTCGATGTTATGCAATGTAGCCTTACCAAAAGCAATTTTAAATCAAGTTGAGCTATAGGGTGCAACATTAGCATGTTTTATTTAAAGGTTTCACAGAAAGTGAAATAAAGAACAACAATTTTGAGCAGAATAGTAATAAGGGAGCTTCAACGCTCAAACATCCTCAAAAAACATTACAGCTTTGCACATAAACTGATCCTGCACACTCAGGGCTAACCAATAGTTCTGATTAGTTTGGTTTATTGGTGAAAATGATATTTGCATCCATAAAACTTGTCTGTGACTGGGAATAGAGGACACACACACACACACACACACACACACACAC
>NW_013952749.1:226926-232542 GCF_001266775.1 Austrofundulus limnaeus | reverse complement strand
CACACACACACACACACACACACACACACACACACACATACACACACACACACACACACATACACACACACAACAAAATCTGTCAATTGTTTGGATACACTTTCTCAATTCAGTGTTTTAATGTTTTKTTGTGTTTTTTTCTTCTGTTGTGGGTTGGTACTGGGGTTGTACAGACTACAAAGGAACACATAAGATGCCATGTGGTGAACTTGAAGGTGTTGAACAAACCTGAATGTGTTCTGCATTTTGAATTGTTTTAAGGTGGACACCTTTTGTTTCTATTGCAGCAATGCACACTTTTACCATTCTCTCAATCAGATTCATGTGATTCTGTAATCACCCACAATGGTTTTCCACCAGTCTTGAAGGAGTTCCAAAGAATGCCAAGAATGTAYACCTGCTGTAGTCAGAGCAAGGGGGACCTCCTCTGAGTGGTCTAGGATCTGAGGCATATTTAGGGTTTGTTTGGTGCTTTTAGATTTGCATGATTCCTTGCAGTATGTGTTCCTTCATAGTCTGGATGACTTTGGTGTTGATTTGAAATGTAGGAAAATGGGAAAAGATTAGGGACATTGAAGAAGAGTGTGTCTCCAAACCTTTGACTGATTGTATATCAGCTGGCCTTAAGGACAGCACAGTGGTACAAATCAGAAATATATACCAATAGAGAAACATCTGTGCATTTTTATTACGTTTTGATAGTTTTTGTTCTTATTAGAATAAAGCTAAGTTGCTTGAAGAGAAATCCTTATTTTTTTAATGACCAGCCTGTTCAGAGTTCAGAGACTTTGACACTAAACTGTGAACTCCACATTGGAATTTTGTTTAAAAAGCTCATCTGTATATGTGCTTTTTGAGTTTCASGGTTTATCCAGTAAGAAATTACTTTACTTTGCTTTGATCATTCCAACCCATTCTCACTCCCATGTCGTCACATATTGACGCTTTTCCAAGGTTCCCTCTACGTCCGATTTTGACGCGCCGGGTAACCCCGTCACGTCAGTTACTGACGAGATGGGGCGGAATGTGTTGTCATATTTTCATAAAGTGTAGAAAATGCGCAAAAACTACCGTTCCAAAGCCTGAAATTACCTTTGTTCACTTTAGACATCCTGTCCCTGACCCTAGTACCTAAAAAATTAACCATTTTTAGAAAATGTAGGAAATTCACGTCAACATGTTCCAAAGCCTGAAATTACCTAATATTCACCATGGACATCCTACCCCTGATCCCAGTACCTAAACGTAACCATTAATCCTGATCCCTCATGTTAACCTCAGACCCCCGACCCAAAGACCCCTGGTGGCGCAACCCGGAAAAGCCGCGGGCGGCAAGGACTGACGCGAGGGGGGTACCTGATGCGTCAAAATAAGACACAGAGGGAACTTTGGAAAAGCGTCAATATGTGACGAGTCGGGAGTGAGAAAGTGTAGATCATTCAGCTACAATGTAGAACAAACCATTTCAAGAATTCTTTTCTTCCTTCTGTTAGTCTTTGAAATATCAATACATAAATGTAAATTTTGTTTGGGTGATGTTTGTGATTTGTCTTTTGTCAGCTCTGAACAAAAATGCCTCATGGAGATAAAATATTTAACTTGAATCTTGTACCTTTGAAAGCACATTGGGCTGATTCATGCCTCAAATGTGCTTTGCAAATAGAACTTGACTTGAACTACTTACATTTATATAAAAGTTTATATATTTTATCATTTGATATAATATTCAAAGTTGTTTGAAATGCTCTCAAAATGTAATTTAACATTTAACTCCAGAAGGCTGCAGTACCTAACGCCACCTACAATCACATAATAATTATGGATTGTCAAAAATAAGTCTTTTAAAAACTCAAACAGTTTTATATTCCGAAAACCTTTAGTCTTTTTCAGTTGTTTAGTATGACAAAAAAATAAAAACAGATTTATCACACTGAATAGATATTTACAGTATCATAATTTTTAAATGTACCATTTGATTTATTACAATGCTATGAGAAAAAARGTAGGTCCTCTGGGTTCTTCTTTAACGAAACGTTTCGTCTCTCCTCCAAGAGACTTCTTGAAGGAGAGAGGACCCGTCCAGAGGACCTACTTATTTTTTTATTTAGATTTTTCTTCCTGGATTACTGACATGCATCAGGACACAATGCTACAATGTTTCCTCTAATAACAGCCAAAATATGGTTGATTTTAGGTGTATTTTTGTAACTCTGCATGCATTTTCAAGAAAAAATGACCTGTTCTTTTCTTTAGGCCATAATCCAAAGTCTTATTTGTATGTTTTTGCTGGTGTTTGTTGCCAACAGCATCCACAAGTTACAAATCAGAGGGCCACTGTAACTCAAAATGGGTTTTTGAGGCTTTAGAAATCCAATTTTTATTACATGATTTCTCCTTGTTATGATGACACACTGTATTTTTCTACAGTTCCTTTTTTCCTTTTTAAAGACTACAACCTATACTTTAACATTGCATTTTCTCAATTATGTCTGATGTGTAGATAAAAAAGATAGATGCCTTGTATATATACAGAACTTAATTAGGTTTTTCTGCAGCACGAGTCCCTTTACAAAAGATGCTGATTTAATTCGAGCTCTGCAGAAACAGACTGGGGGGAAATCACAGCCACCTCAGCCACAGAGCAGGCCTCGGCACAGTTGCTTATACAGCAGCTACTGTATCACATCCTCTGCGCTGCCACAGAGGGCTCTCAGTGGACCCGTATTCTGTTTTCTGCATTCAGCACCCTGAGTGCCTCTGAAACTGCAGACACTSGCACTGAAAGGTTTTAACCATGTTAACCTGGGTCACTGCCAGCTGCACTGCAGTCATTCCACTTTATGGTGCTTCTCAAACACATTTGGTGGCAGAAATGTGTGCAATAAACACTTYTATAAAAGCCAGAGGTATTTAACTGCTCCTCTGATTTATTCACAAAAACATACAGTTGCTGATTTTGTGACACCTACTCAGTAAAGAGGAGGAAAAGGTTCTTGWTGAATCATCCAATCAGTGTTCCATCCAGGAATCAGTGGTGCATTGTGTATTCCTCATGCCATGCTTCCTCTGGGTTCTCCTCAAGCTGCTTTTGTAAGTTTCTTTTGCTGCCTTCTCAGCTTTTGTGTTTTGGTTAAGTAAAGTTTTAGTCTTTAAATTAAATATTGAGTATATTAAGTAAGTAGGTAAGCAAGTAAGTAAGTACATAAGTAAGTAAGTAGGTAAGCAAGTACTCTAAGTATCACATACAATTTTCTTGCTATACCCAGAACAACTGAGACAAAGTGAGGCTGGTACAGATTGAAAGTTAAAGTGTTCATTTACAATGGTGAGGGTTTGTCCAGATAGGACCTGCTGAGGGGAAGGACACAAGGTGAGTCTTCTGGGAAAAGGATGTTGAAATTCTGATATAGAAAACAGGAGGTCTGCTTACTTGAAGTTCTTATCCTAAGAGGCTCGGGAGGGAGAGAGGTCAAAGGAGGCTCAGGGATGGGGAGAGGCAGTCAGACCAAGGCAGGCTCAGGTTGTTCAGGAGGGTGTCCAAAACCCAACCAGGTGACTGGCTGGAGAGGTTCGGCTGGCAGACTTGACACAGGTCTGAGAGGATCCTTCCAGGAGGGAGGGGTGCTGGATGTCATCAGGCAGAAGGAGAGACTGGCTCGAGGATCAAAGRTAAATCTGTTTTTACAGAGAAGAAAAAGTTAGACTTGCACTAGAAAGCTCAAGTTTTAGCTAGCTGGACACGGTACCATTAGGAGACAATGTTCCAGCGAGGTGTTGAGACTCTGACCAACCTTAAATACCAGAAGGTCGTCCTCATTAGAAGGATGAGCCACAGCTGCTAGRGCAAGGCTCTGCCTTGCCTCTCAGGAGCTGCAGGGAGAAAGTAAAAAACAGCCAATAACTTCCCAGAGCCCCCACAGTAAGCAAGTAAGCAAGTAAGTAAATAGGTAAGTAAGTAAGCAAGTAAATAAGCAAGTAAGTAAGTAAATAGGTAAGTAAGTAAGCAAGTAAATAAGCAAGTAAGTAAGTAAATAGGTAAGTAAGTAAGTAAGTAAGTAAATAAGTAAGCAAGTAAATAGGTAAGTAAGTATAAGCAAGCAAGTAAGTAAGTAAGTAAGTAAGTAAGTAAGTAAGTAAGTAAGTAAGCAAGCAAGCAAGCAAGCAAGCAAGCAAGCAAGCAAGCAAGCAAGTAAGTAAGTAAGTAAGTAAGTAAGTAAGTAAGTAAGTAAGCAAGCAAGCAAGTATGTAAATAGGTAAGTAAATAAGTAAGTAAGCAAGAAAGTAAGTAGGTAAGTAGGTAAGTAAGTAAGTAAGTAGGTAAGTAAGTAGGTAAGTAAGTAAGTAAGTAGGTAAGTAAGTAAGCAGGTAAGTAGGTAAGTAAGTAAGTAAGTATGTAAGTAGGTACATAACTAAACTTTACTTATACAGCATCTTTCACAGGAGCCCATTCTCATTCTCCCCATGTCAAGGTATTGACGCTTGACCAAGTGTCATTATGYTGATGCRAGGGGAGTACCCTGTGCAACTAAAAGCAATAAAAACAGCGCAGAAATATAATCAAGAAAATTTAAAATAATGAGCTCCTGCATTTCTGGTTGTTCTTTGTTTCTATCTGCTTTGGAGGCTTGTAAATATTTTAATAGTGTGAAAAAAGTCAAGTTTTCATATACTCCTTTCATACTGTTTAGATTTTGCAATGCTTTAGAAAGACTGACATTCTAACAAACAGTACAAATGAGAAACTTTACAACCAGGTGTTAACTCTGAGCTCATTAAAACTTTTTACTTCATTAATTTGACCAGAGCAGCTTTAAAGAGATGACATGTTTTGAATTCTGGTGGGCAGTGTGTTGAACTGTTTTTCCCTTGAGGGTAATAACTACCATATATCACAAGGTGCTCAGACTTTTATATGGAATCATTTACACTCCAGTGAGCTCAGTACACTGGGCATTCTCATCAGCAAAAGCTGGTTTTAAAGAGACAAACACGGCAGAGGTGAGTATAATTGCTCAGATAAAATCCTACAAACCAACCACAACCACATTTCAAGAAAACAAATACATTCAAAATATTCCAGGTTAGGGAAAGTTTTTTTTTTTTGTCTGTTTCTCTCTTGGTAATATTTGGGCTGCATTTAACATTTCATCAAGGTTTTGGCAAACTCAGTGGATGAGCAGAGTTTGTAAATTTCTTCCCATAGAACAAAACATATTCAGTTAACTGGTAGTGTGAGAGTTATGGTAGCATTAATGATTCTTTGTCTGATTCATCGTTGTGTGACCCTGTGATGGACTGGTAACCTATCCAGGGTAAACTCCTCCTGTCATAATGACCAGAAAAAAATCAGCTCCCTAAAGCCTAAAACAGCAGATAAAAAAAGTAGATGAAGGGGTCTTCTGATGTTCAGAAATGACAGAGTTGTAGCCATTTTAATGAAACTCTGAAAATGATCTCATGCGGTGCAGTGATGTCATGCTCTGAAGATGTGCTGCTAATTACTTTCAACTATTGCAACATTCAATTTTCACTTAAAAGTTGTCAAATTGACAGAATAACCATCTTTGTGTTGGCTAATGCGAGTTAGCATCTATCTTGAATTGGAATATATATATA
>NW_013952749.1:223108-225166 GCF_001266775.1 Austrofundulus limnaeus | reverse complement strand
GTTTGTTTGTTTGTTTGTTTATTGTAATTTTACAGCTTTTTACTAAAAATAGTTAGTTTGTTGTCCTTTAGTCTGAGTTTCTGGATCCTTTAAAATTTTTAAGCTAATTATCTCACTAACAAAGCACAGATTAAATAACCTGTCTCTTACTCCACAATTTCTTTAAAGCCATGTATTGCTAAGGCTTAAACAGGTTGCATGTTAGGACAGTGAAGTCCTTATGTGAATAAATATTGCATTGCACGAACATCAGGGCATTCTAAAATAAGTTTTGGGAGCAATTCCTTCACCTAAATAAGTTCAATCTGCTCATCTATAATGAAGGCAGTCCATACTATTGTCCAGTGATCCACACAGAGGCCCACATCTGCTTAATTGTAAGTCACTCACACTTCTCTGTCCATAAAATATTGTAAATTCTTTAATCAAGTGTTTCTTATATAAATCTTGATGAATCATCTTTAGAAATGTGTTTAGAGGTGGCTGTGTTTCAGTCTTGAATACTTTCTCAGCGCTTTACAACGTCTTCAACTGAACGCTGATAATCTGAAGGTCATGTTGGTCTTTTGCGTAAGATTTGTGCAGGCATGTAGTTATTATTATTGTTTAATACATATATTGCAATAAGAGAGCTAAGTAGTAACATTTAAAGTTGATTACCAAGAAGGAAATGAAAGTAAATTGTTAAACCATGACAGTAGGTCAACCCTTTCACAAAAAATGTAAAACATGTAAAAATCTGTCCTTTTTATTYGTTGTGCCTAATAAGCATATTATTTTTGCATTAACAAGCTAATTCACTGCAAGGCGCTTCAAGGTCGATGTGACCAAAGCAAAACGAGCAAGCGACAAGTCTGATGTAGCCAGAGCGCTGAGTCCCAATGCAGTCACACAAATAMGTCGATCAGCTGATGTCGGAGCCCTGCTCTTTCCTTTTTCGACATAAAGCACCTTCACCAGGACACTTGTTGGTCACTAATGTAGTGCTGCCTGCCCGCCTGCCCAAGCTAAGTTCATACATTATCACTTTGACCCTGAGGCTAACAGCTCAGCCCCAGTTCTGTCTGCCTTAACTTGGCTCATTCACATTCCACCTCCGGCTGCTGCTCCTTACCGTGCTGCTGTGAGACATGTTGATTTGCCTAATGCCTTAACTGAATTAGAAAGATAGCCCTGTGGATATGAATGTGTGTTGTTCAGCTGGGGGCAACTCACCCCCACCCCCCACCCGCCATTTTTAGTTTTTGCAGAGTTAAAGCAACATTGGGGCTTTATTATGGAAGCTGAGGCTTTGTTAGGTCACAGTGTGTTCTTTAATCTTTGCAAACATCTAAGAAGCGACTATCAAGAGGTTCCCAGCAAGTGTTTATTTATTTATTTATTTATTTATTTATTTATTTATTTATTTTTACTGTGACTGTTTAAATGACACCACAAAAATAAAAAAGACATCGTCTCTGCACACATGTTGGCAAGTAAATAAAGACAGAAATATCCCTGTAAGACTTACCTACACACTCAGCTGGAGACCAAAAACATCAAACATCAAAATGTCAGAATAACTGATTGGATTTTTTTTTCTAAATGTACACACCAGCCTGGCATCTCTGTGTGTTTGCTTTATTGAAGCAGGAGCTCTCAAGACGCCCCCAAATAATTCYTAATTTATGGCAGAAGCAATTATATCATGTCAGTGCACCAAAGCTTGATGGGTGACTTGCTGCAGGTAATTAGAAAGAATAATGAAGCAGGGAGTCAAGGGAATAAATTCCTGCATAAAAAAACTAATCAAACATAAAAGAACTATCCATATTACCCAGTCATTAGTCTGGAAATATTATTGTTTTAAACTCCTGCGTGTAAGCTGTGGACTCTTTCTCAAACAAAATTTATTCCTGTTTTGACGCCTCCAACTTGTTTGTAGACTGACTGTTATTCCATTCCTTGTAAACATTCCTCTGGTGAATATATTTAATTTCTGGTTGAAAACTTGTGTGTGTGTGTGTGTGTGTGTGTGTGTGCGTGCGTGCGTGCGTGCGTGCGTGCGTGCGTGCGTGC
>NW_013952749.1:215736-223045 GCF_001266775.1 Austrofundulus limnaeus | reverse complement strand
GTATTATAAAGTAGAAAACCCTAACTCTGTGTTGTATTTAATCAGTACTAACTATAAATTTCTTCATGTGTGTGTGCGTCGGGGGGTATCATACAGAGGAAAATTGAAGGACTGAAAAAAATAAGAGATGTTATTTAAAATGCACATAAAAGCTTTTGAGCCAAACGGACTACATTGCATGTATTAATTAATTAATTAATTAATTAATCAAGTTGTCACAAAATACTTGGACTTATTGTAAGAATATCTATTCAGTCAATGTTGAAGCCTTTGAAGCACTCTCAGCTTTGAATTACAAAGTCATATTGTGTTTTTCCCCTATATAACATCTCAAAGTACTTCCTTATGATGTCAATACTGTAGAGACTAAATAATGACCTAATTTGCCTTTTTAATATTTTCAAAATAAGACGTATACAAGGAGAGGAGATTTCACAATAATGCTAAAACATCTTTTAATGCAAAAGATGTGGGCTCAAGTTACAATGGCTGCAAATGTGAGTTACTGTTCATAAGACCACTTACATTATTCACAGAGCTCTTGGAAGAGGGGCTAGGGGAAAAAAACTATTGCTTAAAGTAAATAAATAATAATAAGATGCTGGGATCAAATACGAGTAAATGTGAATATTTTAGCCATCAACGGCAACACAATGATCATCATGCAGAAAACACCATCTTCACAGTGAAGCATGATAGAAGCAGCATTATGATGTGGAGACGCTTCTCATCAGTGAGGAATCTGAAATTTTTCTTTTCAAAGAAAAAATGGATGAAGCAAAACAGAGAAATCTTTGAGCGAAACCTGTTTTAATCATTCAAAAATTTGAAAGTGGGTCGGAGACCTTCAACCATAAAACTAATTATCAACACACTGCTGGAGCAAGAGGCTTTAGACTAAAAAAATAAAATCCATAGATAAATGTTTTGTAAATAAAAAAGACAAAAGAGACCATTTAAAACAGACAGTAGGGTTGAAAATGAAAATATGCCTTTTATAAAGTCTTGAATGGGTTTCATTGTCGATTTTATTTTTGTAAAAATTGCGAGCACTTTACTCTAAAACAGGAGTGGGCAGTCCTGGTCCACAAGGGCTGCTGTCCTGCATCCAGATCTCCATGAGTACAAAATATTAGTCTCTCCCTGTGCTTCAAGATGTCTTTACATTTTCAGTCAAATTTTTCAACCTGTTCRGTTTTTTCTATTTTCTGTGATGATTTCTGAACTATTATGCCACAGTATTTGTGACGGTGAAGTGCCTTGCCTACAGTCTCAAAACAAGCTTCTTTGACACAGACCTCAGAAAAGGGGTAAAAGGGGGGCTTTTGGAGCTATAATAAAGAGGAATTCAGACCAAAACATTGCARATCCACTTTATATAGACCMCAACTGAACAATTTAAATGTGGAAAAGAAGAATTTAAAAGCAGGACATGGCTGATTTAAAAGCTTTCAGTAAAACTTAAACAGGTAATTCGATCACTGAATCAGGTGTGTTGGAGAATAAAAACAAGTAAAACGTACAGGATTGTAGCCTGTAGACCACCCCTGCCCTAAAAAGAAGCTTAAACATGAATTACAGATGTCCCAGTTGGTTAAACAGAACGTCACATGAAAAACCAAGCAGTGCAACCGCCTCACAGATGACCTCAATGAATTTCCCCCTCACTATTATCCCTTGACAGAGGTTAACATATACCAGCCCTTCTCTAACCCCAACCCCTCATATCATTCTGCTTCTTTGAAGTTGGATTGCATCAGTTCATAAGAACAAGCTGCATGATTAGCTTTAGATCTCACCAATATTACAAGTTTGCAGCTACATTTTGCACTATATCTTCAATAAGCTTTCATCAAAGCAGTTAAAGATGGCTTAGAATAAAATGGATGTAAGGATCTCTTTGTTTTTTTGTTGTTGTTTGTTATTTTATTCTATGATTTTTGCCCTTTTTGTGTTTTGTTTTAGTGTCTAATTCCTCCATGTGTCAACTTAGTTTACATCGATGATCCTCCCTGTCTCCTCCCACCCGGTCCTGTTCCTTCTCAGGTGTTCTCAAGTATCCCTTCATTTATTCACCTTTATATTTTGTGTCCTGCATCTTCATTCCCCTGTTGGTCCATTGTGCTTTCCTGACCTGTCTTGTTTTTGTCCCTCATGTTGTCTTCCAGAGCTTTTGAGTAAGTTATTTTCAGCCGCAGCAGCACTTTTTATTGATGAACATATTATTACTTCATCACTGAGCTCTTAGTGTTTTTGTGCCTACCTCCTGGGTTCAATCCTTGCAAAATGTGACAATGGATTATTCTCAAATATCATCGACGTAGGCTTCTGAATACAACAGGCAGAAGCAACAGGGAAGAAAAACACAAGACAACAATGTTCGAATGAGATTAGGCTGTTTTCATTAAAAGTAGCAGAAAAGTGCGCCTGTAGGAAAAGAATGTGCTTTCATACAGGCACAAAGATGTCCTGGAGGGTAAACTCATGAGCTTAGCATGAGATAATAACTCGATTGGTTCAACTTACAGATTTTTTGCATATTTATAAATCATAAAATTCTATGAAAATATCCTACACCCCCTCAATGTAAACTGTAACAAAACTCAAATTCAGAACAAAGTGATACATAACAAAATGAATGTGCTTTCCAGATGAAGTTGTCACAGTTACTGTGAGCTGTTCCAGTTATTTTGTTTTCAYTTTATCCTGTTCATACCCAAAAGGAGTCCAAAGTATGAAGATAATAAATTAGTTTGACTCAGAGAGTTTGTAGATTCAGAGTAACTGAATAACTTTAGTTKGCCCAATGTGGAGCRGARGYAGGAAAACTGGCTAGGAGMCAGAAAGTCACAGGTTTGATTCCCTGCCATGCCCAAATGTCATGGTGTCCTTTAGAAACACACAATAATGACACATCACATCACATGCTCAATGCCCATATGGCAACTTGATAATATAATAAAAAAGTTCCAAAAGCCAATATTTCAGTCAACACTATAATTACAAGCAGCAACTGCAGCTCTAGCAGTTATTAAAAATAAAAATTCTGTGAAAAAATTCATACCCAAACTAACCCTCATACACACAGTTTCAATTAAATGCAAGCCTATTAGTGCAAAAAGCTATTAAAATGCAGCGAAGCTCTTTCTGTCCCAAGTTTTTTTATTTCTAAAGTTGACTAATGATTGCACGAATCAAACGCTCACAGGAATCGCTTTCTGAGAGGAAAAATATTTTTTCTTTTTTGCATATAGTTTTAATGTTGTTATGATTTCACATTGTGTACTATGTGGATTTATGGAGCAAAGGCATTCCTCAAAAGTTGTAAAAGCTAACCAGTGACCACTCTCTCATTGTTTCCTCCAAAACAACAAAGTCCTTGTTGGCAGTGGGGATCAAAGTGTGCAGATGGCTGGACTGAAATTACTGTTGGTGTGAAAAGAAAAGAAAAAAAAAACATGCTGGCCTTGTTAAGTTAGCATCACTGCCTGAAAACCAGCAGCGCCTACTCTGAGCTTTCACAATCTGTTTAGAACAAAGACTTTCCATCCCCTCACTGTCAGAGAGTGTAATGCTGTGTGGTATGAATGGGTTTGAAATGCCAGCATTCTGCCTTTTGCCAAGGCATAAAAAGAAGAAAARTGGAGGGCCAGGAGCAGACAACATCAAAGTCGCCTTATTGGGGCCTCCTATTGAAGCTCCTATTTTTGCATGATTGTAATTAAAGATAGACGCACACATACGCACACACGAACAGTGAGTCTCCCAGAGAAAATAATTATGTGGCTCTGCCAGTGAAGAGGTTATGTGGGAGGTGTAATAAGGGGCGGGAGGGAGGGGATGACTGTGCTGTTCGTAAGGTGTGTKAGGCAGAGCCACAGGGGACTGCAGTGGTTGAGGTCGAAGAGGTTGCAAGAGGACTGCGGGTCATTGCTCGTTTTTCCACGGCTCTCCAATGAAAAACACACACATGAGACACACATAATCCCTGATGGCTGGTTAGGAGGTAGAACAACTGAAAATGAGAAAGAGGCTGTGGGTTAGACTTTGTGAAGCAAAGGTTTTTGTTTCTTTAAACACACTAGAGACCTGCCAGAGAGGCATGCTTTGGGAGATGTAAGATTAAATTATCCAGTCATGGATCTAAATCATAATAAAAAAAACTGTGCATTGCATCAACATGATATACAATGTATCATTAAGTCACAATACAAGAAAAAAATTTAGGCATTTCTGACTTTAAATTTAAAATTAACCTTAAGGGTAAATCAAAACTAAATACAGAGGTTGAATTTCACTAGTCTGAGACAAACTCAATATAACATGGTGGAATGATTTCAGAACAGTTTTCCTCAACAGAAAATGAAGCTACTTGGAATACCATTTACAGTTTTAAATATTAACAAAATATGTCAACAATCTGGAGTAATCTCTGTACAATGGACAAGGCTAAAAGTCAACATTAGATGCTCATAATCTCTGGGCCCTCAGGTGGTACTGCATTAAAAACATATCTGATTATGTTATGGACATCTACATGGACTCAAGCACATCCACTAATAATTGTTTATTAACCCATTTTGCTGTGCCACCCGCACTGCAAAACTATTCTGCGGTTAGACAAATAAAAACTTTTTTTTAATATTTTTGAAAACTACCGTATGTTCGTCATACAAAAAACTGAGAAGTACCCTTTAGTCCATTAACATCACACAATTCAAAAGCCTGATTCTCTGATTGTATGGGGTTGCAATGCTCTGAGCAGCTTTTATAAAATGCAGAAAAGTATATGCAGGTTTAAAAACACATTACGCTTCCATCTAGATGTCATTTTCAGTGAATGKCATGCTTATCTAAACAAACCCATTCTAAACAACACATTGTATCTGTTGTAACAGCTTGGCTTTGTTATAGAAGAGCCCAGTTACTGATCTGGCCTGCCTGGTAGAAAACATTTGGCATTCAGGAACAGCTGAACAGCTAGAATCCTACATCAAACAAGGATGAAACACTATTCTTCTCCAAAAAATTCCCCTTGCTCCTCTCCTATGTTATTTTACAAACTGTTGGTAAAAGAAATGATGATACTTCACAGTGGTAAACATGGACCTGCCCTAACTGTATTGAGATGAACTGCTGCTTGTTTTTTACTTTTTTATTTATTTTAATTTTTTTGTCACTTCAGTAGAAAATGAAACTAAATATTATTATTTTATTTATTTCTTCATCATCAGTGACATTTTTTTAGAGTGAAGAGAAAATAGAGAAAGAGAGAAAAACAGAAAGAGACGTAATTAGAAAGATTGGAATAGAGATTAGAAGTATATTAAATATACACCAAGACAACACAGGACCACACACCCAACATCTGTCTGCTCACCTGAAAATAAATGGATAAATACATGGATGGCATGTATAAATATATACACATACCCATACATACTGTATACATACATACATGCCTACATTCATAAATATTGTAAATATATACACACAGACACACAGTATATACACACTCAGTGACCAGTCAGAACCTCCCGGATCAGAACATCTGTGTGTGAGCGGTTGTGAACATGTGTTTGTATACAAGATTTCTCCAATGGAATATTTAATAGTCACTGTGGAGGACCAAAGACTCAACCCCCAAGACACAAAGCAGACATAGGGAAGACCAGAGCCCAAGGGCCCGAGAGGGATCCCGAGCGCAGAGCCCCAAGGGGCACCCGCACGGGAAGATCYGCCCACCCACCCCCCAGATCAGACCATAGGGGAGAACTGGGAGAGTCCCCCTAGCGACCACAAGCACAGCTCCCGGGGCCAGCAGCGACCAACTCATGGTCCCCACCAGCACCCGCCACACCAGAGCAGATCCAGGAAAGGGCACAGAGGTCCGGGCTCCCAGGGCGCACCCCCMCCCCCCCCCCAGGCCAAAGCCCRACAGGGCCAGAGGCCCCGAGCCACAGCAGGCAGTCACCAGGCCAGGCCGGCACATACCCCAGCGCCCAGTCCCAGACCCCGGGAACCCCCAGCACACTGGCGACCAGCCACACACCCTACCGGGGGGCTGAGTAGCAGCAGGCCCCCAGATAAAACAGCACGGGAGCAGACCGCAGCCTGACAAATACCCAAACATACACATACACAATCGCAACATCCCACCCTCATCCTCACCCCCACTCAATCAAAGACATACAAGGACGTCACATTCCACTTATATCCCCGATACACACTCTATACCCCACAGGTCCAGGACATGCATCCACCCCCTATTGGAGGCAGCACACACCCGAACCCAGGAGGTAGTCCCAATCATTCTGAGGTGGAGAGGAGCAGACAGCCAAGGCCCAGCTCGGGCCGCACCAGGACGCCCAGCCAGCCCCCCGCCGCAGAGAAGCCACGCCCATGACCACCCCACAACACCACCAACGGCCAAGTGCACCCTCCCAGCCGACCACCTCCGGAACCAGGCAGCCACCCCGGCCAGGGGGCCACCTACAGGAACCAAGAGCCACACCTCAGGAGACCAAGCAACACCAGGGAGGATGGAGAGCCAGCCCCGCCCYCGGCAACCGTCSAAGCCCCGAGCCCACCCACAGCCCAGGACTGCACCCGGCAGCCCGCCCTTCTTCAGGACCCCCTCCCCAAATGGCAGTTGGGGAACAGGATGGGAGTAAAGACCCTGACACACACACACCCAGCCCCAGATGTACTGGTGGTGCGTGTTGTTCTATAGAGCAATTAAAAACAGGAAAGAAGAAGAGGCAGAGGCCGGCGTGGTGCCAGTTTCCCCTCCACCACTACTCTAACCCAAAACCCTAAGTGTCTATATGCAAACCTTGGGGGGTGGGCACAGGCACAGGAGGCGAGAGTGGTGCCATCGGGCCACCTATAGTCATGAGTGCCCACCTTAAGTTCCTACATGTGAATGCCATGAAAATGTTATGAGTGAATGTCTAAGACGTACAATAAAATTTGGGGCCCAGGTGGTTATGGAAAATAGAAATGTAAAATTGTTGCTCTTATAACACAACTGTGCCCCCCAAAAAAACCCTACATGGGTGAAGTTGAAAGTGAAGAGGATGGAGGTGTGCAGGGAGGGATGGAGATAATAAGCTGAAGGAGCAAAATGCTCCCACAGGGAGTCAGCTCCCCCTTTGGCCCCAGTAAGCCCTCCCGTCCCCCAAAACCCACCCAGGAAGAGCAGCCCAAATAACTCTCCGACCAGGCAAACCGCCAAGCCCACGGAACCCTAGACCATGGACTGACGGAGCCCTGAAGGCCACCAGAAACCAGGACCAATACTCCACCC